>NC_091062.1:132689725-132995003 GCF_000393655.2 Nicotiana sylvestris | reverse complement strand
GCTATATGTATGTTTACCCATAAAATGGTACAATTGAATTTATGTGTGGTTTATAGACAAGTGAATCGATTTGACCCTAAAATGATAAATGAATGAAACAAAAACTTAAGACATAGCCTTGAAATCGAGATAAGATAGTAGAAATCTTGATCCCAGGAGCGGAGCTTTCGGAGGCAGTAATGACAATGTAAATAAGCAAGAAAGTAAAATTTTATTGAGCTTTTTATAGAGTAGAATGTATGCTTGTCATAAAATTTGTCCCCTTACAATATGTGTAGAGCTCACAATTTATAGTTGCACCTAGGGAACAAGGTCCTAGGATCAAGCCCATCTTTAATGACAATTAAGAGGGTCATTGAAGGATTAACGTTAGGTAGTGAATGCCATATTTTCTGTAACAAACCATGTGCTTAATGATGTTGAATATTCTCCATTAAATACTACTGGGTGACAGATATTTAATTTGCCTTTGTGTATAATATTTACTTTGGTAACAAACGAGGTTGTTGCCTTCGGCCCTGATTGTCTTCTGTCTATGGCTCCACGTGTCGCTTTATCATGCAAGCATTAAATATGAGCATATTTTATCCTATACAATGTAATGCAACTTGATTATCACAAAACAACCTAGTGGGTGATGACTGAGTCATATGCAAGAACTTCAATAGGCCTCGAAGCCATGCGATTTCACTTGTTGTATTTTTCATAGATCGATACTCTGTTTCCGCTGATAAATGAAACACCTTGGTTTGCTTCTTGGATTTTCAAGCAATAGGTTCATTCCCTAACATTATGAAGTATCCATAAACTGATCATCGTGTCATGGGACAGCTTGCCCAGTGCGAGTCACAATATGCCATGAGTTGCAAATTATTGCTGCCTGGTAAAAAGATGCCTATGCCTGGACTTGATTTTAGGTAGAGTACTACTCTAAGAGCGTGCATCCATTGATCTTGCCTCGGAGCTTGCATGAACTAGCTTAGAATATGGACTTCATATGTATTGTCTGGCTTTGTAATTGTGAGATGCAATAAGCATCCAATCAATCTTCTATATTGTGATGGCTCCATAAGAAGATTACCAACATCTTCAGAAAAATGGTGTCATTGCTTCATAGGTGTAGGACTTGGTTTGGCATTTAACAGACCCGTCTCCTTAAGTATGTCCAAGGCATACTTGCGTTGGTTTAATAATAAATCATTTGGTGATCTTGCAGCTTCAATGCCCAAAAATACTTGTTTGCTAAGGTCCTTGATGTGAAAACAATTATCGAGATACTCTTTGAAGGATTGACATTCCTCCTCATTTTTGGACAATTCAATATGAGCAAACTCCAAAAGCATCAGACCATCTGTAATAGCTCGTCCCTAGCACCTTTGAACGAACTGAAAGGCCTCTCTTTAACTCTCTCTGAGGTTTGAACTGTCAACCTCCCAGTCAATATTATGTCATCCACGTAAACTAATGCTGTAAAAAATTCCATTTCTAGCATACACGAACAAAGAGTGCTCCAATGGACACCTTTGGAACCCATAATTTTTCGAGGCACCTGACAATTTTGCAAACCAATTGCGAGATGCTTGACGCAAGCCATACAATGATTTCCTCAATTTTCACACCAAGTGTGGAGAGGATACATTATACCCTGGTGGTGGAAACATGTATACTTCTTCATTCATGTCACCGTGAAAGAATTCATTGCATACATGTTGGCCCAAGTTCAGGTGAAGTTTTGAAGAATGACAAATGAACTCAGTCATGGACCAGGTTCATCATGTGAGACATAGTATTTATCAACCTAGACATGTGAGATACACGTGAAGGAGATAAGTCTTAGTAATCAAGCAGCAATATCTCCTGAACTGATCGAAAAGGTTGCATATTGGATAAGGAGAGAAAGTCTCCTTATGGGAAGAGGACACAATCACACAATCCGGATAAATGATAGGGTTGGAGTTTGTATTGAACAAGGACTCAACTTCGATGAAAGATCAGCAATTGAGTCTCAATCAAACTCTGATTACTAACTCATTAAATAACAGTGATTGTTCTCTTTTACAGGTGTTGCACATACGCAAAAGTTAAACGTGAATAAGGAGCAAAATAGCAACGCTTTTTGCAAGCAGTTCGTGTGTAATTCAAGTGTGCAAACCTGAAGCTACTTGAACGAGATAGAAGAACCAGTTTTGTTGTGTTTATTCTTATTCTAGTTCAATTGTAGTAGGTGGTTTAAAGTTGTACCTTTTCAGCTTTCATAGAAGCATTTGTAATAGGTACTTTGAGTGTTCAAGTTATAGGCTAACTTGAAGGTGTCGCAATAGTTGAGGCTATGTGCTACACAGGGATTAGAGTTAATCCTTAGGTTTACAAAGAGTTTTGTAAATGCTGTTTTGGCTCAGTGATTTTAGTGGATGTTTGAAAAAATCCTACTGAGTAGTACGTCGTGATTTTTTCACCTTTTTAGCCAGGTGTTTTTCACGTAAAAATCTATGTGTTCTTTATTTTATGTACTTTTAATTCCGCAACCGTAGCAGTTAGAACACCTAGAAGAACCAGGTTCTTCTAGATCGAAAAACTGGGTACCACACAAATGACCCCCCCCTCTTGTGTGGTATTGACGTTTAGAACATTAATTGGTATCAGAGTAGGTTATCCTTGAAGAGGCTAACACCTTAGTAAAAGATCAACATAAGTGCACCACTTGGGAACTGGGAAGGGCAATCCACTGTCAGGCCTCCACTGTTCAATGGACAGTACTACTCTTGGTGGAAGAACAAGATGAAGGATCACATCATAGGAGAAGACTATGAACTCTAGGACATAGTCACTGATAGTCCTTTGGCAACTATAATGAAAAATGAGGAAGGAGTGGTTGTGCCAAAGACAAGGGATGACTGCACTGCTGAAGACCTAAAAAAATGGGAGAAAAATGCTAAGGCCAAGAAATGGCTTGTGTGTGGACTAGGTCCAGATGAGTACAGTAGGATCCAAAGCTGTACTACTGCCAAGGAGATATGGGACACTTTGCAAGTGGCTCATGAAGGAACACCTCAAGTGAAAAGATCTAGAGGAACACTACTATATTCTCAATATGAGAATTTTACTATGAAGGAAGGAGAAACTATCCAATAGATGTATACTAGGTTCACTACACTGACAAATGAACTTAAGTCCCTTGGAAGGATTATTCTTGAAGAATACAAGGTTGAGAAAATCCTGACAAGGGTTCTGCCAGTCTCATTGGAAAGCAAAATCACGGCCATTCAGGAATCCAAGAATATTGCTACTCTCAGACTGGATGGACTGATTGGAAATCTTACTGCTTATGAACTGAGAAGGCAAACCATGAAGATGGATATATCCAAGAAGGAGAGAAGCCTAGCTTTCAGAATTGCTGAAGGTTCAGATCTGGAAGATGATGAGATGGCTATGATCACTAGAGAATTCAAAAAGTACCTGATGAGAGGAAATGGTTCTTCAAGAGGTACAACCTTCAACAAGTCAAGAGCTCCTGAGAAATAGACCAATGAGGATTGCTACAAGTGTGGTAAGACTGATCACATGATCAAGAACCGCCCTCAATGGGAAATTGAGTGGAAGAAAGAAAGGGCTGAACGAAGGAACAGGAAGAAGGAACAAGTTCAACCAAAAAGGAACAAAGGTTCAACCAAGGCTATGGTTGCTGCTTGGGGATACACTTCAGATGAAGATTTGGAAGATGAAGCTGAAGAAGAGCAAGCATTGATGGCCATCGGAGAATCAGATGATGAACAAGAGGTAAGTATCCTTCATCTCAAAAATAAGATAAAATTTTTGTCTAAAGAAAAGTTGGTTGAGCTACTACTAGACTTCATTGATGAATCTGAGATAACTAACAATGATAAAGAAGTTCTGTCTAGGGAATGTGTGATCCTAAAAGCAAAATGCAAACGTCTAGAGTCTAGGGCTAATGAGAGTGATAACACAACTGCTGAGTTGAAAAACTAGGTTCTTGAACTTGATAACAGTGTCCTAGAACTTAGGTCTGAAAACTTAAAACTGAAACTAGGAACAAAAAAGAAGAAAGCTGATCACACATATCTCACTCTAGAAGAAAACTTGGAAAAAATGAAAGATGAACTCATCAAAGTCTTGAAGGAAGATCTAGGAAAGGTGAAACATGAACTAGACAGAACTTGCAAGTGGAACAAGGCTTCTGATGCACTCTCTTGGCTGCAAGAGCATCACAGTAGCAACAAAAGAGGACTTGGCTATGGGACTCAAACTCCAAAATGGGACTCTAGAATCAAGTACCTCACTCTTCCTGAAAAAAAAATCTACACACACTGTGGTAAGGCTGGCCATTACAAAAATGAATGTAATGCAAAAGAAAAGGCCAGTCAAAAGAACAAAGTCTTTGTTCAAGAGAAAAACAAGCTACCTGGGTGGGCAAGAAGGAATCTGATTCATCCTTTTGCCTATAGAAAGGGACCCAAAATAGTTTGTGTTCCTAAGACTAACCCCTGATTTCTTTTTGCAGCTCCAAGTGAAAGGGAGAAGCCAAATATGGTATATGGATAGTGGCTACTCAAAACATATGACTGGGAACAAGGACCAGTTCCTTTCACTTGAGGGCTTAAAAAGAGGTAATGTCTCCTTTGGTAATGGAAAGAAATGTGAGATCATTGGGGTTGGAAAGGTAGTCAAAACAGATTCTCATTCCATAGAGAATGTCTACCTGATAGATGGCTTGAAATATAGCCTAATAAGTGTGTCACAATTGTGTGACAGAGGTAATCTTGTAGCTTTTACCTCTACCAAATGCTTTGTGATTAACCTTACCACTGACAAATTGTTTTGCATGGAAAAAGAGTTAACAATATTTACATTGTAGATTTGTCTACTCTCGTAGAAAATGAACTCACTTGCTTAAGTATGTTGGTTAATGATCCCCTCCTGTGGCACAAAATACTTGGTCATGCAAGTCTAAATCAGCTAAACAAATTAGTCTCTAAATACTTGGTGATAGGGTTACCTAATATCAAGTTCAAGGAAGACAAAGTTTGTGAGACATGTGCAAGGGGGAAGCAGGTAAGATCATCCTTCAAAAGCAAGAAAATGGTAAGTACAACCAAGTCGTTGGAACTGGTCCATGTGGATCTATGTGGTCCAATGAGAACTATGAGCAGAGGTGGAAAGAAATATGTAATGGTGCTTGTCGATGATTATTCTAGATTTACCTGGGCTCTATTTCTAACCTCCAAAGATGAAGCATTCGACATGTTTATTGCATTTGTTAGAAAAACTCAGAAACAATTAGGAAATCAACTTGCATCCATTAGGTCTGATCATGGAACTGAACTTGAAAATTCCAAGTTTGCTGAATTCTGTGATGAAAATGGTATAGATCATAATTTCTCTGCCCCTAGGACCCCTCAACAAAATGGAGTAGTTGAAAGGAAGAATAGAACTCTGAAGGACATGGCTAGAACCATGTTGTTTTCTAGTAAATTGCCCCACAACTTCTGGGCAGAGGCCGTAAACACTGCATGTTACATAATCAATAGATGCATGACCAGACCTCTGGTAGAGAAGACTCCCTATGAGTTACTTAAAGGGAGAAACCAAACATATCCCATCTTAGGGCATTTGGTTGCAAGTGCTATGTGAACAATAATGGAAAAGACTCCCTAGGTAAGTTTGATCCCAGAAGTGATGAGGGAGTATTCTTGGGATATTCTTCACATAGCAGAGCATATAAAGTGTTTAATAAAAGAACTCTGTATGTAGAAGAAAGTATACATATAGTATTTGATGAAACAAATATTCTTTCTGAGAGACAGGAACATGAAGATGAAGCCATTGGATTGGTAAAGGAATTGACTGAATCCCCAGCACAAGTCAAAGTGGCATCAAAAGAAGGAACATGTGATGGAACAGGTCCTTCAAATCAGGGCAACCTGACAGGGGAACTAATCAAGGAGAAATTGAATCAAACCCCCTAGAGGAACTTGTTCATGAACCTGTTCCTCAGCAACAGAACATGGGAGAGACATCTAGAAGAAACCAGTTGGTTGTGAAACTCACAAGTATCAAAGTTCTCATCCCATTGAGAACGTTATTACTGATCCAACATCTGGAGTCAAAACTAGATCACAGCTAAAGAATCTATGTGCTTTTGATGCTTTCCTATCTCTTATTGAACCTAAAAATGTTGTTGAGGCTTTGCAGGATGCATATTGGGTGAATGCAATGCAAGATGAACTCAACCAATTTGAAAGAAGTCCAAGTTTGGCATCTAGTTTCGTGACCCAAGGACAAATCAGTCATTGGTACAAAATGGGTCTTCAGAAACAAAGTTGATGAAGATGGAATAATTACAAGAAACAAAGCAAGACTGGTGGTACAAGGATACAACCAAGAGGAGGGCATAGACTATGATGAGATATTTGCTCCAGTTGCAAGACTAGAGGCAATCAGACTCCTCATAGCCTTTGCAGCACACAAGAATTCACTTTTCATCAGATGGATGTCAAAAGTGCCTTCCTGAATGGCTACCTAAAGGAAGAAGTGTTTGTGAAATAACCTCCAGGGTTTGAGAGCAAGGAATGTCCTGAGCATGTGTACAAGTTAGACAAGGCTTTCTATGGGCTCAAGTAGGCCCCAAGAGATTGGTATGAACGACTATCCAAATTCCTACTGGAATGGTTACAAAAGAGGTAAAATTGACAATACCTTATTTTTAAGGGAAAAAGGTAAAGATCTCCTTGTTGTGCAAATATATATGGATGACTTCATATTTAGGGCTACCACTGATAGGATGAGTAAGGACGAGCATGATGGGTGAGCTTAACTTCTTTTTAGGCTTGCAGATCAAACAAAGTCCAAATGGAACCATGATTCATCAGCAGAAGTATACAAAAGAGCTAATCAAAAAGTTTAAAATGGATGAATCTAAAGAAATAGATATACCCATTACAACTGCCACCAAATTAGATATTGATGAACCTGGTTCATCAGTCGATCAAAAGTTGTATAGGGGTATGATTGGTTTACTCTTGTATCTCACTGCAAGCAAACCTGACATTGTTTTCAGTGTAGGGCTTTGTGCTCATTTTCAGGCAAATCCAAAAGAGTCCCACTTGACTGCGGTAAAGAGGATACTGAGATATCTGAAAGGCACCATTGATCTGTGTCTCTGGTATCCTAAAGGTAGTAATTTTGATCTAGTTGGATATGATAATGCTGATTATGCAGGTTTCTTAGTGGACAGGAAAAACACCTCAGGTATGGCACATTTCCTTGGTTCATGTCTTGTGTCATGGGCTACTAAAAAGTAAAATTCTGTGGCCCTATCTACTGCTGAAGCTGAGTATGTTGTTGCTGCTTCCTGTTGTGCTCAATTGCTATGGATCAAACAACAGCTGATAGATTTTGGAATTGAAGTGGGATGTATTCCAATATTCTGTGATAATACTAGTGCTATAAGTATGACAAAGAACCCTGTTCATCATAAGAGGACTAAGCACATAGATGTTAGACACCACTTCTTAAGAGATAACTATGAGAAAGGGTTGATTTCAATAGAATTTACTACCGATAAACAAATAGCTGACATCTTCACTAAAACACTGAGTAGAGAAAACTTTAAGAGGAACAGGTTGGAGTTAGGGATGATTAAGATCATCTAATAGGTCCAGTTCAGAATGCACAATGAAAAAAAAAATATTTTTTGGTTAGGAGTTCTAACTTTGTGTAAATATCTAGATCAATTCTTACTCAGTTTCATACTTTAATTAGTATACTCCTGTGACATGTGTATGACACACTGATCTCTTACAAAGTTTCTTCTATTTTGGCATTTGAGGCATGTTCAAGAGAATTCTATATAAAGAACCTGGTTCATCAGTATGTGTTCATATGAAAAGCTCAGATATGTTTTCTATACTCTGCACAATTAGAAAGATTATTTTTCCAACATGAGCAGAAGTCCTACATTCATCAAATTCCCAGAAATTCTATCCTTTGAGCATTGAACCCGTTTCGTTCCCCTAGAACTCTAAAAACCGGGATTTTTGCCTAAAATCTAGCGATGCCTAATAATCACTAAGAGACTGGAATTACATCTTGATTAGACTTCTAATTGACCTCTGAAAAAGCCACTGTTACTGCATTTAAGTCTAATCATCTTTAAATACATGCCACACCTCTTCTTCATTAGTCCATAACCGTCAAAACTCTTCTCAAGTTCTGATCGCCCTTCTTCTCTCCAAAATTCCCAAATTTTTCTTAAGAAACAATCCACCATGACTAACCCCCAATATAATCCTGGCACTCCCCCACCAGTATCTCCTTCGAATACATCCTCATCTACACCCCCTAGTGAAACCCCAAAACCTAGGTTTCGTAGGCAGAAAATGTTGCCCAGAAAAATTGTAGCTTCTGGAGCTCTAAGAAAAGTTTTAAATGAGAAATTGAAGGCTAGCCAGAGGAAGGAAAGTCCTACTCAAGAATCTGACTCAAGATCTAAGTCTGAAGCTTTTATTTCTGCCAGCGAAGGAGAAGAACATGGGTCTTCTGACACTACCAAAATTCAAGAAAACCCTAGTGAGGTAAGTTCTTGTATGGTACTCTCTACTGTGGTTGAAAATGTAGAAAATAGGTTTGTCTTGGTTGGTCCTGTCAAAGATGTAAAGGGGGCTGAATCTAGTAGAAGTGGAGGTAAAAAGAAAGAAAAAGAGAGAGAGGAGATGGAGTAGATGAGGTATGAGAGGGCATCTCACTTTGAGCCTCACTTTGTCCTGCTCTGACTTGGGGCACCTGACTGGTACCCTCTCCCGCTGCTGTATCAAGCCGTCTACTAATCGTTTGCTTCCTAGTCGAAGGCATCACTGAAAAAAACAAGGTGAATATTAGAGACGAACACTTACGACTCAACTCTACGCACGATCTAGATTCAGGAAGAAGGTAACAACCCTAGATGTCATGTAGCCTCCTGATTATAAATGTGGCGCGCTACACATCCATAATCAAGACTCTACTAGACATGGCTCATAGACAATCCCTAGGACAGACTTGCTCTGATACCAAGTTTGTCACGACCCAAACTGGAGGGCCATGACTAGCACCCGACCATACTTGCCGAGCACCAACGTACATTTCATCTAACCTTCATTATTATCTTTTAGGGCTGACGAGATCAATATAAATGGTAGACCTGGATCATGGACAACCAGCAATAAAATATGACGACATGAACATACATAGCAGGGGATGACCAGACAATCAAGAAACTACATATAAGGTATGAGCTACCACACTACCATGAAAGACTATATAACAAAAACCAGCCGACAAGGCATACCAAACTATACATGAGTCGACACTTGTCTATGAGCCTCTAAAGGAACATAAGTGCTGCAACATAGCCGGAACAGGGCCCCGACATACCCATAATGTCTATAACAAAAATGCATACCAATACCAAGGCAAGTCCGGAGAAGGGATCTCGCCAATCACCACTGAACTGGACAGCCAACTGTGGTGGGGGAGCTGCACCTGCCTGTCTATCAGGACCTGCAGCACGACATGCAGCATCCACAAATAAAAGGACGTCAGTACGAATAAAGTACTGAGTATGTAAGGCAAGGAACCATAAATACGATCAGTAATGTAAGCAAGGATAGAGAATATACAACCTGTAACATCTTAGTACCTCTGAGGGCTACTTACATGAAATGCATGATACATATGTATAAATACATAAACCTTTAAAGCATTCGCCTCTGTGGGCATCATCATCATCATATCGTACCCGGCCATAATAGGCTCGGTAGAATCGTACCCGGCCACGTGGAGCTCGGTAAAACCCAACTGATCAGTGGTTGCACAATAGGTGCCGTACCCGGCCAACTATAGCGTGGCTCGGTAGAGTAAAATAGATACATATATATAATGCATGCTCGACTCATGGAATCACATTCTAAACCTTTCGGAGTGACGTAAGGTCGGTATCCTCTGTACACGTTATTAGGACTAACTCTTCACTATGAACCTTATAAGAATCAGGAAGTACCAACAACATTGATAACATAAGAATAAGAGAAGCAACATTAACATCAATCGTTCCATAAGAGGGAAAACAATGTAAGTACTGCTAGCTTCTAAGAGTAGAGTATCTTGGAAGCTCGTTCATTACATTATGTACAATCGGAGTCGTGCAAAAGAAGAAAAGGGATAGCCTCACATACCTTGTATATACTGCCCCAATCTCAAGCTATGCAATTGTCAAAACTCCTTAGTCTACAATAAGATAAACGATACTATCGTTATCATTTAAGCGTCATAACTATTATGTATCGACCACAACCTATTTTACGATGAAACGGACAGCACCTCCCCTATATATATGACTTCACACCATTAAAAACAATCACCAAATAGCCCAAACAACATCAATAATAAACATATTGAGCCTCCCAAAATAGTCCACGCACAGCCTAATCACTCCATACATACGACGACCACTGTAGTCGTGTCAAACGACCCGGAAATATTACGAATAACTATCATCCCACAACCCTACATATATATGGTGTTTATCCACACCCTTCATCCTCCAAAACTCCACAAAACAGTAGTAAAATACGCAGCCCAACAGCAACGCAAAACAGTCCACAAAACAATAACATTACTACCAAGCCTTTCGATATATATTTCACAAGTTCTAGCTTCAATGGCTTAGCCGCAACTTGGATAATCTTAAATACATATAGAGTAAGAGGTTCCTTACCTTTATACAGAAAGAACAACTCCAATTTGACCTTAAATTTCCATGAAATATCCCTCCAATGCTGCCACAACAACAAAAAAGCGAAACTAGCGATCAATTAGTATTTTTCGGCACTAGAATCACTTTAGAAGGCTTGAAATCACCTAGGATTGATATTAAGAACATGAGGGAGTATTTACAGAACATAAACCCTTTAAAACAACCTCCCACACGAGCTGGAACGACACAAAAATGAGCAACAACAAGAAGAACAAGAGACTTACTAGCGCCACGGAATTCCCGACACTTGATTTGTGTTGTTTGCCCTTTTTTTGGGTCTTGAATCTTGAGAGAACCTTGAGAGGATGTTCCTAGGGTTCTAAGGTCTGAAAATAGTGAGAAGAAATGACTTAAAACGGGTTGGAGGCATCCTATATAGGTCCAAATATCTTAAACCGCCTTAGTGGGCCCCATAGAGAGGTGCTTGGCGCAGTCTCGCGAAAAAGTGAATATCTATCTACTCCTAGATCGTATCAATGAACAGTTTAATGCGTTGGAAACTAGACTCATAGATCTTTAATTTGGTTGGTATATCACCCCGTAATTCCTTGTAAATTAGGAGAAAAGATTAGAAACATTTGACCTAATGTTTAAGTAAAATTATGAACCTAAGTTGCGACAACTTTTGTCGACTTTTGTTTCATAACTCGTTTGACTTCAAGACTTATGATACGGATATTATATGATTAAAATACCTTAATACATGACCTCTTGAGTGTATTAAGCACCTCTAGATTTACCTGAAAATACGAGTTACAACATCCTTGATTCATTTAACTTCTAATACTTGTTAATCACCCTTATACACTCTTGTATTACTTAAGACCAATAGGATTGACTTCTTACCATCTCAAAGATAATTCTTTTTTGGATTTATGTTAACTAATATATGGAATGAACTAACACATGTAGATATGGGTTGTAACAGAGAAGGGAAAAGCAAAGGCTGTGGAGAGTTCTGAGGTTGCAGAAGAAGAAGAAGAGGAGGAGATGGAACTGGTCCATCAAGAAAGGGGAACAACTGTGGAGGTTCCTACACCCAAACCAAAAAGGGCCAAGGCTTCTTCCAAGAAGACTTCCTCTGAACCTGTATCTGATGAACCCTCTTTAGCCAAAAGAACCAGATCTGCAGTGAAAGGTAAGCAGGTAAAAATTACTGAGGAAGAAGAAGAAGAAGAGGAATCTGAAAAGGAACAAGATAGGTTTGCCATTTTTGGCAGAAGAATTTTTTTGAAAAGAAGACTGTTGAGAGACCTAGATGAGCAAGGAATGAGAAGACTGGTGGATGCCCTAGCTGCATAAGGTTGGAAGGACATGGTCCTTGAAATGGATGGGAGGCTAGCTAGGAAAGAATTGATTGAGTTTATGGCCAATGCCACAGTAAAAAATGGGGTAGTCACCAGTATAGTGAAAGGAGTAAGGGTGAAGTTTGATGCACTCAAATTGGGTAAGATTCTAGACATACCTAGTGAGGGGTATGATGATTATACAAGGCAAAGGTGTCCATGTCTAGATTCTCTCCCTAATGTTCTTCAAATCACTAGGAATTTTTGTGATGCCACAACTACTGAAGATGTGCCTGAAGCCAGGTTTGTGCAGAAAAGTGAGATGAGGCCTGAGCACAAGGTCTTGTTTGAATTTGTTAACAAATGCCTGCTGCCCAGATAGGAGAGGAGGCACACTGCCAACTACATGGACCTGGTTCTTATGGAGTACCTTGTGAGAGGAATGCAGCTCAATTGGCCTGCCTTTATTGTCAAATTACTAGACAGGGTCATAAATGGCTCCAAGGCTCATGCCACCCCATATGGGTTCATATTGACTACTGTTCTAGATAGGCTGAATGTGCCTTTGAAGAAATGGGAGATGACATCAAGCAAGGAACACTTTGGCGTCAAGACTCTTCTAGCTTGTGACTATCCAGTCAATGCCAACCCAGTTGAACCTGGTTTATCCCTAAAGACACCTATGAACAACAAGGTTAGGGCTTTGGTTCAAGAGTGTGGATCTAAGGATGTTGAAATTGCTCGGCTCCAGGCTCGTGTAGCTGAACTGGAAACTGAAAGAGATGGCCTTAAAACTGAGCTAGCAAAAGAAAAGGAGAAGAGTGATGGGATGCTTCAGAATATCCTTCTCCAAACCCAACCCTCTTGTTCCCCCAAGCCTTAGGCTGTCCAGTTGTTGTCTTTTGAACCAAACTAGTACCCCCAGTGACCCAGATTAGAGACTTTTTCGTTTTTTTTTGCTCATGCTTTGGAAGTTTTTCTTTCTTTTTGTGGTTTGTTGGTGGAAACATATCTTATCAATGACAGCTGCTATTTCTCTTGTTCTATGAAGATTTTGCTCTTAATAGTTTGAATATGTTTGTTGATTATTGATGATTTCATTAATGTTTTCACTTGCAGTTGCCTAAGTGGCCATGAGTAATTACTAAAATCTAGGATTTACAATGCATGCAACTTTTCGATGATGCTAAAAGGGGGAAGAGATATTGTGCTTTACTCTTTATTTTGAATAATGTGATATTTATAACCTAATTTAATCTGGTCCTGGATGATAAGTTAAAATTCTAAGTTAATGTGTTGATGTTCAAGCTGAGTTCCTACAGGTTCTTTGATGAGTAAAAGCACAGAGTTTGTCATCATAAAAAAGGGGGAATTTGTTGGCCCAAGTTTAGGTGAAGTTTTGAAGAATGACAAATGAACTCAGGCATGAACCAGGTTCATCATGTGAGGCATAGTATTTATCAACCTAGACATGTGAGATAAACGTGAAGGAGATAAGTCTCAATAATCAAGCAGCAATATCTCCTGAACTGATCGAAAAGGTTGCATATTAGATGAGGAGAGAAAGTCTCCTTATGGGAAGAGGACACAATCACACAATCCGGATAAGTGATAGGGTTGGAGTTTGTATTGAACAAGGACTCAACTTCGATGGAAGATCAACAATTGAGTCTCAATCAAACTCTGATTACTAACTAATTAAATAATAGTGATTGTTCTCTTTTACAGGTGTTGTACATACGCAGAAGTTAAACATGAATAGGGAGCAAAATAGCAACGCTTTTTGAAAGCAGTTCGTGTGTAATTCAAGTGTGCAAACTTGAAGCTACTTGAACGAGATAGAAGAACCAGTTCTATTGTGTTTATTCTTATTCTAGTTCAATTGTAGTAGATGGTTTAAAGTTGTACCTTTTTAGCTTTCATAAAAGCATTTGTAATAGGTACTTTGAGTGTTCAAGTTATAGGCTAACTTGAAGGTGTCACAACAGTTGAGGCTGTGTGCTACACAGGAATTAGAGTTAATCCTTAGGTTTACAAAGAGTTTTGTAAATGCTGTTTTGGCTCAGTAATTTTAGTGGATGTTTGGGAAAATCCTACTGAGTAGTAGGTCATAATTTTTTCACCTTTTGAGCCAGGTTTTTTCCACGTAAAAATCTCTATGTTCTTTATTTTCTGTACTTTTAATTTCGCAACAGTAGCAGTTAGAACACCTAGAAGAACCAGGTTCTTCTAGATCGAAAAATTGGGTACCATACAAATCACTCCCCTTTTGTGTGATATTGACGTTTAGAACATCAATACATCTAGTTGATTGATCAACCATCCTTTTGGAACATCAATTGCTAACAAACAACGTACTGTATCCATCTTTGCCACTAGTGCGAATGTCTCATTGTAATCTTTTCCTTCTACCTATGTGGATCCTTTGTCCACTAGCCTTGCCTTATAACGATCAATCATTCCATCAGATTTATATTTGATTTGAAACACCAATTTTAACCTACTGCCTTCTTGCTCGTAGGGGTGATTTTAGTTCCCACGTGTTGTTATTTTTAAGAGCCATAATCTTTTTTTTCATAGCCTCCTTTCAGTGATCACTTTTTATTGTCCGAAGGAAAGATTTTGGCTAAGCATGTGTAGTGATGGCCGCTTGAAAGGCACGTTGAAGAGGTGAGAACTTAGTGTATGAGAGATAATTCGAGAGAGGATGTCCATTACCTCAAGAGGATGCTTGGCGGTCCACCACCTTTCCAGTTTGTTTAGAGATTGCATGGCATACATAATCTTTGAGATATGTTTGGTTGTTGTTTTCTCTTATTGGCCTGGAATGTGCAGTTTCTTCAATATTTTACCCATGTGTATCATCTTGATGTTAAGGCTTTCTTCGGGCATTGCTGGTGTATTTCCTGCATCGAGTTGATCAAATTATTGAGTGTAATCATCACTTTGTGGCTGATCAATATCTTTCTCAACTGGAGGTATTGCATTGGAGCATCTAAAGGTATCTATTGTTTGTTCACTATCACTTGTGATCATCCCAATATTTTTGGCAAAATAAAAAACTTTCTTTTCAAACACTACATCGTATGAAACAAAAGATGTCCTTTATGCCAAATTATACACTTTCCAACCCTTTTGACCATGAGGATATCCTATGAAAATGCATCTTATTTCCCTTTTTCCAAGCTTGTCTTTCTGTCCATGACTTGGTCTAACATAGCATAAGCATCCTATAGTTCTTAAATGATTATAGTTTGGTGACTTGTTGAACAATAACTCATATGGCGTTTTGCCTTCATTTGCCTTTGTGGGAGTTCTATTTATTAAATGAGCATCAGTTACCACACAATCTTCCCAAAAAATCAATGGCAGATTTGCTTGAATCCGTAAGACCCTTGCTACATTCAATATGTGTGGCGATGTTTTCTTTCATCTTTTGCATTTTGTCAAGGTATTCCTGTTAAGTTTGGCAAATATTTTTGTCCCACATCGGTGGGAAAAGAAGAGTTGGGGAGATTTTACCCCTATAAAAGAAGGCTTAATGTTTAGGATTTAAACACACCTCTCATTTTGCCTTCTCATCTGTTTAAGACATTTGTATCTTCTCTCTTTAGTATTATTTCACTTGTATTTTTGGAGTGGAATAAAATATTGGTTGTGTCCGAGGAGTAGGCAAAATTAGCCGAACCTCGTAAATTCTGGTGTTCCCTTTATTGTTGCTTTATTGTCTTATTTATTATTTGGTGGCTGTCATAATTTTTGGTATAGTAGTTGTGACTTATTCACACTATATACATTTGGCTTCCGCAACAATTGGTATCAGAGCCAAGGTACTGTCTAAGTATGCTCTGTGGTTGCAGCATAGTCTGATCTTCCACATCAGAAAAGATTTATCTTGGTAACTGAGTCAAGGTTCTGTCTGAGTATGCTCTGTAGTTGCAGCTTAGTCTGATCTTCTACATCAGAAAGGAAATAATCTTGATTTGTGTCGTCAGCTATTAAATAATATTTGTGTCAAATATGGGAGACAATAAACAAGAAGAATCTACATCAAGTGTCAACAATACGTCATCATTGGCATCTTCGCTTATGACAAGAATTGTGTCAAATGCGAAATTTGCGGTAGAAATTTTTGACGGGTCCGGGCATTTTGGGATGTGGCAAGGCGAGGTTCTAGATGTCCTTTTTCAACAAGGGCTAGATCTGGCCATTGAAGAAAAGAAACCAGATGTTATTGGAGAAGAAGATTGAAAAATTATCTACCGTGTTGCTTGCGGTACCATTCGATCCTACCTTGCTAGAGAGCAGAAATATCCATACACAAAGGAAACTTCTGCAAGTAAATTATGGAAAGCACTGGAGGATAAATTTTTGAAGAAAAATAGTCAAAATAAATTGTACATGAAGAAGAGACTGTTTCACTTCACCTATGTTCCTGGTACCACGATGAATGAACATATCACCAGTTTCAATAAGTTGGTCACAAATTTGCAAAATATAGATACAACTTATGATGATGGTGACACTTGGCCTTGATGTTGTTGGCGTCACTTCCTGATGAGTACGAGCACCTTGAAACTACTCTACTCCATGGAAATGACAAAGTTTCTCTCAGAGAAGTTTGTTCGGCTTTGTACAGCTATGAACAAAGAAAGCGAGAAAAAAAGAAGGGCGGAGAAGGAGAAGCACTATTTGTGAGGGTTCGTCCTCAAAATCAAACGAGGACAAAGAAGGGAAGATCCAAGTCAAGATCCAGACCCAGCAAAGATGAATGTGCATTTTGTCGAGAAAAAGGGCACTGGAAGAAAGGCTGTCCGAAGTTGAAGAATAAGGCCAAACATAACAATGGAAAGGCTATTATGGATTCAAATGTAGCTGATTGTGATGATTAAGACTTCTCATTAGTTACAACAGAGTCATCAACATCATCAGACATATGGTTGATGGACTCGGCTTGTAGCCATCATATGTGTCCCAACAGGGACTGGTTTGTGGAATTTCAAGAAGGAGAATATGGAGTCATCCACACAGCGGATAACAGCCCTCTTACCTCATATGGCATTGGTTCAATACGATTAAGGAACCATGATGGAATGATCAGAACATTAACAGATGTTCGATATGTACCGGATTTGAAGAAGAATCTCATCTCTGTGGGAGCCCTAGAATCAAAAGGGTTCAAAATCATTGCAGAAAATGGAGTGATGAGAGTATGCTCCGGTGCACTAGTGGTAATGAAGGCTAATCGGAAGAATAATAATATGTACCGCTATCGTGGCAGTACAGTTATTGGGACAGCGACAGTGACATCCAGTGACGACAAAGAGGCAGAAGCAACCAAGCTATGGCACATGCGCTTGGGACATGCTGGAGGAAAATCCTTGAAAACTCTATCAGATCAAGGATTGTTAAAAGGAGTAAAGGCTTGCAACTTGGAGTTTTGTGAGCATTGTGTCAAAGGGAAACAGACAAGGGTTAAATTTGGTACAGCGATCCATAATACTAAAGGCATTTTGGATTATGTACACTCTGATGTTTGGGGTCCTTCCAAAACACCTTCATTGGGTGGGAAGCACTATTTTGTAACCTTTGTTGATGATTTTTCCCGAAGAGTATGGGTGTATACAATGAAAAACAAAGATGAAGTGCTGGGAATTTTTCTCAAATGGAAGACGATGGTGGAGAATCAAACAGGCAGGAGGATCAAGTGTATTCGCACAGACAATGGAGGTGAATACAAAAATGATCATTTCAATAAGGTCTGTGAAAATGATGGCATCGTCCGACACTTCACTGTTAGACATACACCACAACAGAATGGAGTGGCAGAACGTATGAACCGGACCTTGCTGGAGAAGGTACGGTGTATGTTGTCCAATGCTGGCTTGGGCAAAGAATTTTGGGCTGAGGCAATTACATATGCATGCCACCTCATTAATCGTCTACCATCTGCTGCTATTGATGGCAAGACACCATTTGAAAAATGGTATGGAAAACCTGTTGTAGATTATGACTCTTTGACATGTTTGGTTCAACTGCATATTATCATGTGACAGAGTCAAAATTGGATCCAAGGGCAAAGAAGGCTATTTTTATGGGAATTACTTCTGGAGTCAAAGGATATCGCTTATGGTGTCCTATGACAAAGAAAGTAATATTCAGCAGGGATGTTACCTTTGATGAATCTGCTATGGTAAATAAGGTAACAGAAGATACCAAACAAAATGAAGGTGCTTCTAAGCAGGTGGAGTTTGAGGGAAAATTTATTTTTCCTACACAAGAAGTAGAGGAGGAAACAAATGAAGATTACCCTCTGGAAGGAGAGCCAGTAGAGGAGATTCCAACTCAGGAACCTCAACACCAACTTGAATCAATAGCAACCAACAGGCTAAAAAGAACAATAACGAAACCTGTTCGTCTCATAGAGACGGTTGCTTGTGCAACCTCAATTGTAGCTGATGATGTTCCTACCACTTATAAAGATGCAGTCCAAAGTTCAGAAGAAGATAAGTGGAGGATTGCCATGAATGATGAAATACAACCCCTTCATCAGAATCATATATGGAGATTGGCCAATCTCCCGAAGGGAAAGAAAACAATTGGGTGCAAATGGGCATTTGCAAAGAAAGAAGGATTTCCTAACCAAATAGATGTTCGCTACAAAGCAAGATTGGTGGCCAAAGGATATGCTCAAAAGGAGGGAATTGATTACAATGAAGTGTTTTCTCCAGTTATAAAACATTCCTCCATTAGAATTATGTTGGCTTTGGTAGCACAATTGGATTTGGAACTAGTTCAGATGGATGTAAAAACTGCGTTTTACATGGAAACTTGGAGGAGGAAATCTACATGACTCAGCCAGAAGGATTCAAAGTTGCTGGAAAAGAAAATATGGTATGCAAACTTGAAAAATCGTTGTACGGATTGAAACAATCTTCTAGACAATGGTACAAGCGATTTGACGAGTTTATGTTGCGGCAAGGGTACAAGAGAAGCAAATACGATCATTGTGTGTATTTGCACAAGCTTAAAGATGGTTCCTTTGTATATCTTCTCCTATATGTTGATGATATGTTGATAGCTTCCAAGAATTCGGAAGAAATTGATAAGTTGAAGATTCAACTGAAGAAGGAGTTCGAGATGAAGGATTTGGGTGAGGCAAAGAAAATTCTTGGCATGGAGATAATTAGAGATAGACGTTCAAAGAAACTCTGTTTATCTCAAAAGGAATATTTGAAGAGAGTACTTCAACGTTTTGGCATAGATGACAAGACTAAGCCAGTTAGTACTCCACTTGCTTCCCATTTTAAGCTAAGTACTACTATGTCGCCAATGGATGAAGCTGAACGAGAGTATATGTCAAAGGTACCATACGCAAATGCTGTTGGTAGCTTGATGTATGCAATGGTTTGCACAAGGCCTGACATTTCACAAGCTGTTGGAGTTATTAGCAGATATATGCACAATCCAGGGAAGGAGCATTGGCAAGCTGTGAAGTGGATTCTACGGTATATTCATAATACTGTAGATGTCGGGTTAGTTTTTGAGCAGGAAGACAATCAGTCTGTAGTTGGATATTGTGACTCAGATTTTGCGGGTGATCTGGACAAACGAAGATCAACTACTGGTTATGTGTTTACTTTTGCAAAGGCACCAGTTAGTTGGAAGTCTACTTTGCAGTCAACAGTTGCTTTGTCTACAACAGAGGCAGAGTACATGGCTATTACAGATGCTGTGAAAGAGGCAATTTGGCTTCAAGGATTGCTAAAGGAGCTTGGTGTTGAACAAAAAGGTATCACAATTTTTTGTGATAGTCAAAGTGCTATTCAATTAGCGAAGAACCAAGTTTATCATGCAAGGACGAAGCACATTGATGTTCGGTATCATTTCGTACGAGAAATCATAGAAGAAGGTGGAGTCACGGTGAAGAAAATTCATACTACGGAGAATCCTGCTGATATGCTGACAAAGGTGGTGACTGCGGTCAAGTTTCAACATTGTTTGGATTTGATCAACATTGTTGAACACTGAAGATTGAAGATGAAGACACAACCAAAATTTGTTATTGAGAGAAAATTGAAGATGTGGAATTTTGCCAAGGTGGAGATTTGTTGAAATTGGCAAAATGTTTGTCCCACATCGGTGGGAAAACAAAAGTTGGGGGGATTTTCCCCCTATAAAAGAAGGCTTAATGTTTAGGATTTAAACACACCTCTCATTTGCCTTCTCATCTGTTTAAGGCATTTGTATCTTCTCTCTTTAGTATTATTTCACTTGTATTTTTGGAGTGGAATAAAATATTGGTTGTGTCCGAGGAGTAGGCAAAATTAGCCGAACCTCGTAAATTCTGGTGTTCCCTTTATTGTTGCTTTATTGTCTTATTTATTATTTGGTGGCTGTCATAATTTTTGGTATAGTAGTTGTGACTTATTCACACTATATACATTTGGCTTCCGCAACAATTGGTATCAGAGCCAAGGTACTGTCTTAGTATGCTCTGTGGTTGCAGCATAGTCTGATCTTCCACATCAGAAAAGATTTATCTTGGTAACTGTGTCAAGATTCTGTCTTAGTATGCTCTACCTTTGCACATATTTTTTTGATCACTTTGTACGTTTCACTCTTTTTTTTTAAGAAGGTAGACTCATATCCCTCGACTATAACCGTCAACTATGGTGAGAAAATAATGTGCTTCAAGTAAAGAGGAGATTTTATATCTTCCCCATAAGTCACAATGTATCAAAGAAAATGGTCTAGGCTCTTTATTACTATTATCAACAAATAACATTCCAGTTTGCTTTGATTTGTCACAAATATAACAAGGGAAGGAAGTGTTATTATTCAATCTAACATCAAGTAAACTATATAGTAAAACAATGCTTCCATATGATGGCCCAATCATGCATGCCAAAGGTCTTCATCCTTGCTTGGAACGACAACTAGACTGCAACTCTGCGCCATGCTCTCTAATCAATAGACTTCATTGGTAAGTTTAACCTGTCCAATCTGCCTCCTCAGCATATGGTCCTATATCAAACAATTAAAAGCTTCAAAGATTATTATACGTTTACTGTCCTTTGCCAACTTATGTAGAGAAATTAAGTTGGAGGCAAAACTAGGCAAAAACAATACTTCATACAAGGTTATATTGTTTGATATGACAATGTTTCTTGCTCGGTATGCCTTTAATTTCTCTCCATTGGGCGTCATGATTTGCACTGGTACCTTCAACTCATGAAGATCACTCAATAATGATTTAAATGGTGTCACGTGGTGAGAGCTCTGCTATCGATTACCCAAAAATTATGAATTAGCTTATCACTCATTTAAACTATATTGTCATCCTGTTGTTGTTTCTCCTTGAATGGAGTGAACAACTGATTGAATTGATCCATCGCCAGCCCTATGTGAACTTCTGATTGATTATTGTTGGCGTTGTGCATAGATGCTACATGAGAGGGTCGGCCAGTAACTCCCCTTGAGTTTGGATGCCCTTTGTTGTTACTTCTTGCTTCAGATCTACGTGTATTCTGGGTAGGTGGATACCCAATAATGTCATAACATTGACTCCTATCGTACCATATTTTCTAGTAGTGGTTGCACCTAGAATGCATGTTCTCCTTTGTTCCATTCTTTCCAAACATGGTGTTGGTATTTCCAGCAATGTAGAAAGCTAAACCTTCGTGCTTTGTCTCCCCTGTAAACCAAAATTATGTTGGCCTTCTTCCCTGATTGACCATGGCATATGCCTTCCTTAAGTTCACTATTGGCTTAGCATTAAAGATCTATGATCTTACTAAATCAAGGCCCATGAGGAACTGGTAAACTCGTTCCTCCTCTTATCTGCATTGGTGGTCATCGTTTGCTTCACAATTGCATTCAGGCAGCGAGTCGAGGTCGTTTAGATCGTCCCATAGTGCCTTCAATTTGGTGTAGTAGGCAAGCATTGTTTGTCCATCTTGTACGAGCAAACTAATATCCCTTTTGATTTGGTAAATTCTTGGAGCCTTCCCTTAGGAGAAACGTTCCTCCAAATCTACCCAATCTTCTTGCAGTTTCAACATATGTTATGCTACTATTTAAACCTTTGTCCAGTGAATTGAATATTCATGATATGATCATGGAATTGCACGTCTCCCATGAGTTCGCCTCTAGAGTTCATCCTTTGGCTTTGTGATTGTGTTATTCACAAAAGCCAACTTCTTTTTGGACCTTAGAGAATTTTTTATGGCTATACACAATGTTGCATAATTTGTTCCATCAAGAAGGTAGGAGGTAAGTAACATTCCGGGATTGTCTGAGGCATGAAGATAAAATGGTGAATTGAAACAAATCGATTTCGACTCTTCTCCTTTTGAGCCTATTGTTAATACTTGAACACTGTTCTAGATGTTTAACCAACGAGGCTCTAATACCATGAGAAAATTGAAGCAAAAGAATTGCAGTGAAACCTCCACCGTTCGTTCTTCACCATAGGCACATTATATACTTATATACACATTACAATATAGGGCTATGGTAAGCCAAGAAGAATTCTAAATATACTAAAACTCCTACTGTACAACCTTGGTAAAATATATTACATAGGAAATAGAGTTACAATATAACTCGGCTAATAGTATGTACATGGTATTATTTTATTACAGACTAAATTTAGAGGAATTTTTAAGCAATTATCTTAAATATATTATAACATTTAGTATGGTTTTAATTTAACCATGTTATTAAAAGTAAAATAAAATTATTAAAATTTAATTATTTTTGAGTATAAAATGAATCTTTTTCTATAACAAATTAAAAGATTTAAACTGTGTCACGTAGAATATAATGAAATAAGAGAGTAATCTTAGTACTACTCCAAAGAGATACATAATACTTTTTCTTCAGAAAATTAGCTGGAAGAGAATTGTGTGTAACAACTATGACGGTCCTAAATGGATTTTTATTTTACAACTAGTAGCTCATGGAAGGCTGTACACAAATGATAGGTTGTCCAAATGAGATATTGTTCGAACCTAGTGTGCGCTCTGTGTGAATGGGAAGATGAGTCCATATAACATTTGTTTTTTAAGTGAACATAGCTACTCTGTTGAACTATGGAAAAGACTATTCAATTGGCCGGGGATTAAGAGGGCACAAATGGATTGGAATCAACAGCTAAACTAGGTAGTCCAATGCTAATGGGAAGAATGCAAAAGTTTTTTTTAATCAAAGCTCCCCATCGGGGAATATATTGATAAGTCAAAAGGAACATAGAGGGGGATATAAGCCTGACCACTAAAAATAAATCTAGGATGGACAGAGTCCATCCTTACTATTTGACCTATCCACAAAGGAACAAGCAAAAATCAGTCAACCTGGATCAAAGATGAAGGTACTCTTCCTCAACCTGATTCTAAACTTTGGCCTCCCTATCTCATCATTCTTTAGTGAGGATATAATCTGCGTTGGTAGACTTATAGCCTCAATGAAGAATACATTTTTCCTATCCAATACAGCTAAGTTAGCAAGGAGGTGGGATGTTGCATTCTCTGAAAGTGTGAACAAAATGGAAATGTCCAACTAGGTTCATAGCTTGAATCTCTGAGATTTCATCCTTGATATGCCAAGAAGTGGTGATATCTCCTTTAATCATCTGTATCACAAGGAGAGAGTCTGACTCTATTGTTTACCTATTGAAACCATGATTTAAACACCTTCTCTAACCAGTTTTGATTGCTTGAGCTTCAGTAGAGCTGTTCGGACAACAATCAAGATACATAGTGAACGCCATAATCATACGACCAAGATGATCCGTCAGGATCCCTCCACCTCCTGATTTACCAGGGTTCCCTTTGCTACACCCATCGACATTTAATTTGAGATCCCCTGTTGTAGGTTTTTTCTAGCTCACATGTATAATATTTAATTGGGGCTTGATTTTGTCTACCATATGCGATATCATTGGAAATGGAGAGACAAAAGATATAGATGGGAATTAAGTAGAGAGCAGTAACTGCATCATGGTGGTAATCTGATCAATGACTCGGGCTATAGAGCCTCTAATACTTTCATATTTATAAGTACATCTATATTTTCAGATTTCCTACTGAAGTGCGGCGTTGCAATATCATTTTTGTACTTTGTTCTGTGGTTTAATGAGCCACCATTTGATAAATTTGGCCATGATGTGTAACGATCCGACCGGTCATTTTACGAATTAACGCCCCGATCCCTATTAACTGCATTCTCCATGTTTGTTTCTGCTATTGTAAGTTGTCGGAAGGGTTCATTTTGAATTTCGGAGTGTTTTGAGACACTTAGTCCCTAAATGAGAACAAACTTTAGAATTTGGACCGCAGTCGGAGCAGTGTGAAGACGGTCTCGGAATGAAATTCCTCAGTTCTGCTAGCTCCGCTGGGTGATTTTGGGCTTAGGGGCGTGTTCGGATTGTGTTTTGAAGGTTTGTAGCTTAATTAGGCTTTCAATGCCGAAAGTCGAATTTTTGAAGTTTCCGGTTCGATAGTGAGATTTTGATATCTGGGTCGGAATGGAATTCTAGAAGTTGGATTAGATCCGTTGTCTAATTTGGGATGTGTGTGCAAAATTTCAGGTCATTCGGACGAGGTTTGATAGACTTTTTGATTGAAACCGAAAATTGGAAGTTTTGGAATCCTTAGGCTTGAATCCGAGGGTGTTTTGATGATTCGATGTTGTTTTGAGTGTTCTGAAGGTCGGTACAAGTTTGAATAGTGGTATATGACTTATTCGTACTTTTGGTCGAGGTCCCAGAGGCTTCGGGATGATTTCGGATGGTTGACGGAAGAAATTGAGAGTTTGTTGGAGCAGCTTCAGCTGTTGAACTACTGTCATAACCACACCTGCGGATTGGGGACCGCAAGTGCGGAGCCGCAGAAGCGAGTGGTCAGTCGCAGATGCGGCCAGAGGAAGGGAAATAAGGAGTCGCAGGTGCGGGTGCTTTATTGCACTTGTGATACCGCAAATGCGGTAAGTGAAGCGCAGATGTGGCCAGTGCATTTAAGTGAATTTTCGTAGATGCACACTTGGGATCGCAGGTGCGGGTCCGCAGGTGCGAGGAAATGGCCACAGGTGCGGAAACCCTAGGCCAGAACCTGTATAAGGTTTCTGTCTCGATTTTAGCCTATTATTCCACCATTTTTATCCGAGAATTTAGCTTTTTGGGAGGTTTTTGAGAGAGGATTCAAGGGAGCTTCAAGGAGGTAAGATTTTTTGGAACCCAAAATCATTTATATGGCATTATTCTACTGATTGTGCAAGAAATTTATGGAAAATAAGGGTTAGAATTGGGGGTTTAAGGTTTGAAATTGGAGACTTGGATTTGGGGATTTGAGGATTTGAGGGGTCGTATGTAGTCCGATTTTCATGTATTTGGTATATATGAACTCTTGAGAGTGTGAGGATCCTAGTTTTGTAAATTTTATCCGATTTCGAGGCGTGAGCCCGGGGGACTTTTTGGGAGATTTTCTTAATTTCGCGTGTTAGCTTTGAATTAATTAGTGGAATTAGTTACTTGAAGTTATATTTAAATTATGCAATTGATTTGAATAGATTTGGGACATTTGGAGTCGGGTAGTCGTGGCAAGAACGTAATTTCGAGTTGATTGAGCTGGTTCGAGGTGAGTGGCTTGCCTAACCTTGTGTGGGGGAACTCCCCTTAGGATTTGGTATTTTTGTTATATGAGTGTTGTGCACGTGAGGTGATGAGTGCGTACACGTGATAATTGTTGCAAAATCCCATTTTCATTAAGCTAATACATGTGTTTTCTTGTAGTTTAGCAAATACTTGTACTTGAAGCCTCTTGTTTAGATTAGGAAAAGCATGCCTACGTGACTTAATTGCCTTTCCTGCTTTGATTGCCTACTTGTACTCTGTGCAACATGTTAGAGTAGAAATTCCTGTCTAATTCTTGAATAGAACTGTATATTTTTCTGAGATGATTGTGTATTTACTTTGGGACTATGGGACGATATCCCGGAAGATCCCCCTGCTTGTTTACTTTGGGACTACGATAGGTATTCCGATAGACGCTGTTGCACATTTATGATTGGGACTATGGGACAACACCCGGTAGATTCCCCGTATTGGATATTTACTTTGGGACTATGGATTTGGTATTCCGGGAGTTTCCCTTGCACATTTATGATTTGGACTACGGGACGATATCCTGGGAGATCCTCTGGACATTTACGTTTGGGACTACGGGACGGTATCCCGGGAGATCCTCTGTTGCTATTTCTGTGTACTGAGTTAGATTCTTTCTGTGTCTTTATTCATTATAGACTGTTAGCACTTTAATTATGTTGTCGAATTCTATACTATTTTATATTGATTTTCATCTATAATTAGTAGGGCCCTGACCTTCCTCATCACTACCCGACCGAGGTTAGGCTTGACACTTATTGAGTACCACTGTGGTATACTTATGCCCTTCCTGCGCATGTTTTTCGTGTGCAGATCCAGGTTTTTTGGCTCAGCCATACCATTAGTGAAGCGAGGCGATCTTAGAGACTTCGAGGTATATCTGCCGCATTCGCAGACCGAGGAGTCCCTCTCTATTCTCCCATCTAGCTTTAGCTCCCCTGTATTTACATTTGTTTAGACATTCTGGAGATTAGAACACTTGTAGTTATTCAACAGCTTGTGATTTCATGAGATTCCGGGTTTTGGGAGTTGTTTTAGTTTGAGAGTTTGTATTGTATATGCCGAGCAACATCTTAAACATTTTATTTATGTTATTCCGCAGTTTTTGGCCAGTTTTTTTTATTTTTCATTTTTTTCCATGAATCGTTAGGCTTACCTAGTCATAGAGACTAGGTGCCGTCACGACAGTTCACGGAGGGCGAACTTGGGTCGTGACAAGTTGGTATCAGAGCTCTAGGTTTATAGGAGTCATGAATCACAAGCCAATTTATTAGAGTCTCGCGAATCGGTACGGAGACGTCTGTACTTATCTACAAGAGGCTATGTAACTGTTAGGAAAATTCCATTTCATTTGATTTCCTTGTCGTGCGAGATTTTGGTATCACAATTCTAAACTTTTGTCTTCTATTCTCTCACAGATGGTGAGGACACGTGCTACCGGAGATGACCAGGCACCCGCGCCCCCTGCTAGAACCGTCAGAAGTCGAGGCCGAGGTAGAGGTTGAAGACGCGCCCGTGGTGTAGCCAGAGCACCCGCATAAGCTGCCACATAGGAGCCACCAGCAGCTCCAGCTAGAGTCCAGACACCTAATACGCCTACTGCTACTACTATTCCAGCTCTTCAAGAGACTCTTGCACAGTTCGTGAGCATGTACACCACTCTAGCTCAGGCAAGGCTGATTTCCCTTGCTGTAGCCACATCCTAGGCTAGGGGAGAAGCACAGACTCCCACTGCCCGCACTCCTGAGTAGCGGATCTAGGTTGATAAGATCCCAGAGGTTATACTGGCACCGCTTGTAGTCCCAGATCAGCCCGGGGATAGGGCATCAACTTCAGAGGGAGCGGAGGCTTGAGAGGTTCAAGAAGTATAATCCTCATGTATTCAGTGGTTTAACATCAAATGATGCCCTAGGATTTTTGGAGGAGTGTCACTTTATCCTCCACACTATGGGTATATCAAGATCGAGTGGGGTTTCTTTCACTGCCTTCCAGCTTCGAGGAGCTGCTTACCAGTGGTGGCGTACTTTTGAGTTGGACAGTCCGGCTGAGGCAGCATCCCTTACTTGGACTCAGTTTTCAGATATGTTCCTAAAAGAGTTTGTCCCTCAAAGCCTCAGAGACGCATGGCGCGCAGAGTTTGAGCATTTGCGCCAGGGTAATATGACTATTTCAGAGTATGCTGTCCGTTTCACTGACTTGGCTATGCATGCATGTCACGCCTCGAACCTGGGAGGCGTTGTTGGCACTCGGTGCCGAGCTGGCCCGAGCGAACCATTATGTAAGTTTCTTTTTATTTCTAACTATCATGGACCAACATGGGCATACCTTGTAATGTGTAACTATAAGTGAAAAACGCTGTATTGCTGAACCATTTTTTTCTTCAAACATGAATACATATGGGTCGTCAAGGCCTCCGACATACTGTACAAAATGAACCTCTGTCTACAAATCCTCTAAGATTATTTAATATCAAATGGGATAGTGTACCGGCCTACCCATAAGTCTGTAGCAAAACTCTGACATGATGACTCATAGACTCGGCTGCACTCCGAATGAGGTGGAGTCTTACCGATCCCTCGCTGAATGCTAATCTCGTCTACTATGAGGGCTCGTAAAAATGATTATCTATACCTGTAGGCATGAATGCAACATCCCCAACAAAAGGACATCAGTACGAATAATGTATTGAGTATGTAAGGCATGTAAATCAGTATAAAAAGGACATGGAATAAACATGGAATAAAGGACTCAACCTGAAAGTCTGGATAGCTTTGTAATTCATGAAATATTTATAATGTCATGCATATGTGTATGAATGTCATGTGATGCATAGATCTGTACGTACATAACATCATCAAGTCTCTGAGGGCATCCCATCATATCATCTCGGCCACTGTGGGTAAATCATCAATGTATACTAACTGATCAGGTGGTAGTGTATATAACGACATAACCCTTCCCATATCCCATATATATATATATATATATATACGCGTATATAACGTCATCCGGTCATGGGTCAATGTGCATGTATAAATGCATGAAATGCACATGAAATACGTTAATAAAATCTCTCGGTACGTCATAAGACCATTATGCCTCTGATTTATATCATGAAATAAACTTTACCAACTTACATATTTTTAAGACCCATGAACATATGATAGAATAATGTGACACATGAGAGAATAAGAATATACATATCTTTTGGTAATGGGTGGACAAATTGAACAATCTCATATAGTACAGAAACAAATTTACATTTGTCCTTTCTTAATAAAATGATCTCCACATGGTGTTTATTGATCTGGAGAAAGCGTACGATAAGGTTCCTAGGAAGGTCTTATGGAGCTGCTTAGAGGATAAAGGGGTCCCGAGTAACTATATTAGGGTGATTAAAGACATGTATGATGGAGCTAAGACTCGGGTTAGGACAGTAGGAGGCGACTCTGAACACTTTCCAGTTATTACGGGATTGCACCAAGGGTCTGCGCTTAGCCCATTCCTATTTGCCCTGGTGATGGATGCACTGACTCATCATATTCAAGGGGAGGTTCATGGTGCATGCTATTTGCTGATGACATTATTCTAATTGACGAGACAAAAGGCGGCGTCAACGAGAGGCTAAAGATTTGAAGACATGCTCTTGAGTCTAAAAGTTTTAAGTTGAGTAGGACGAAGACGGAATACCTCGAGTGCAAATTTGGAGTTGAGCCGACGGAAGTGGGAGTTGAAGTGAGGCTTGACTCTCAAGTCATTCCCCAGAAAGGTAGTTTCAAGTACCTTGGATCGGTTATTCAGGGGATCGGGGAGATTGACGAGGATGTCACACACCGTATAGGGGTGGGGTGGATGAAGTGGAGGTTAGCGTCGGTTTTCCGCCCCCGAGTGGGGACAAGGGAGTTTTTTCCAATTAAAGGACAATCGAAACGGGATTCGTTTATTTATTTCAGAGTCGCCACTTGGGAGATTTATGGTGTCCCAAGTCACCAATTTTAATCCCGAATCGAGGAAAAGAATGACTCTGTATTACAGTCTGCGCACCAGAAATCCGGATAAGGAATTCTGTTAACCCGGTAGAAGGTGTTAGGCATTCCCGAGTTCCGTGGTTCTAGCACAGTCGCTTAACTGTTATATTCGGCTTGATTATCTAATATAATATGTATTATAAACTTATGAGCAAATTTTATCCCTTAGCCGCTTTTATTATTCTTTTTATTTATTGTTATTATTTTACGAAAAATTGCAACATTGTGAAAACGTATTTCAAATCACGTCGCAATCAATTGCACCCGTGGTTATCGACACATTTCGACTCCGTTGAGATTTAGATTTGGGTTACATAAATGCACACCCGTATTTAAGGAAATAACATTATTAAATACGCGCCTAGAGCGACTAGCGTGTCATTATTTTGGGTAGGGCCGTGAAATTTGCTAAAACGGCTCCTCCCTAATTCTAAGCAATTAACTGTACATTTATTGAGGGCCCCGAAATCTATACATTTCATTAAGCGAGGCTCATCTCATTTATTTTAAATGGACAAATCTTAAAGCGACTACATTTTTTCTATAAAAATTAGTCTCTAAAATAAAGAAAGAAAAATCCTAATTAATTACTAGCTTTTATAATTTTAAGAAAACATGACATGCTGATTGCTTGGTTAATACAAATATTGATGAAAAAAAAATTTACTCTTAATTTCGAAATTTTAAATAAAATAAAAATTCAACAACTAATATTCAAAATAAACAAATATAGCTAGATTAAAACTCAGCATTGTTATTATTATTATTTTTTTAAAAAAAATATTATTGAGATTAATTATTCACAATCATTTGAAACTATATTTAACCATAATTACTAAAGCTTATTAGAAAGTTTATTAGACTTAAACGTTCTTCTAATCTTGCTTAAGCTCAAGTCATGCCTTAATGCCTAATTTACGATGTTTAATTTAAATTCATGTTTTAACTAAATTTAGCTACTTGTTCATGATCAACCTACAATCTTGAAGCCTTCATAGCTAGTGAATTAACCTGTTTTGCCGAACTGATTTATTACAGACTAACTTATGATATTATTTTCTTATTCCAGCTATTATTTAGTAATTCATGAAATAGCTTAAATACAATCAACAAAAGAAACAAAGAAAAAAAACGAAATTAAAACTTCAAATTTTCATTCTTCATATGTATTCATGCTTCATATTTCGGATTACAATAACCAGCTTTTCAGTTGTGTACCTGATATTGGAAGCAAAAGAAAATGAATATGAGAATCAGCAGCAGCAGTAAAATCAGTACAACACAGCAACAATAGCCCAGCAATAGTAACAAACCAGTGGAGTAGTAATCCAAAAAAAAACAAAATCTTCCAGCTTTGATGAAACAATAATTAATTCTGATTTCAAACAACAAAAGAAAGCAGAATATTTTTTTTTAGTTTTTTTTTATTTTGAAAGCTTAAATATTTTCCGGAATTTTCTATCTCTTAAATGTTCAGCCCTTTTCTCTCTCTTATTTTCAGATTTGTTTCTCTCTCTCGTATCTGTGTATTTTTTCTCTATCTCTCTGTATATTTTTTCTTTTGATTTCAAGACTTCACATATATAACTCATCCCATAAACCTTTCAATTAATTAAAATCAATACTTTTTCTCTACCCAACCCATTATCTTTCCACTCATCCCCATTACATTAAATAAACATATCACACCACCCCATTTTATTTTGTCCCCCATGCTTCATTTAAAATAATGCAAGATTCCCCTTTAAATTAAATCTTGTCCCCCCTTTATATTAAATAATCATATCACAACCCACCCCATTTCATTTTGTCCCCCATGCTTCAAATAAACAATTACAAAATGTACAATTCCTAAACTACCCCTTCCGACCTTACTGAAATTACCAAACTACCCCTGAACGTATTACAAATTTACCAAACTACCCATCAGCTATAACACATCAATTAATCAAACTTAACCAAAATATAGACAATATGATCAATTTCTAACAATGTTCAAACAACAATATGAACACGGATGAACATCATAACAACAATATCACATGAACATGATTTTAACAACATTTCAACAACAAATCACATGAACACAAATTGAACAACCAAGAACAACTAAAATTTGATTGAACAATATTTTTAGCAACAACAAACCTATTTTTCGGATTTAAACAACAACAATCAAACAAGTATATTTAGATTCTTAAATTCAATAATATTGAACTTAAAATCAACTCTAACAACATTACAACAAACAATTCTTATATTAAACTTTAAACAAGATTATGAGACCAATTCAAGAAATAATCACAAATGATAAACAAGAAATAAGAAAATCAAACTATACAAATTTCGGATTCAAGATCAATCAAACAAAGTATGAACATGAATGAAAAGATTCAACCACAATAACAAACTTTATTCAAATTTCGAATTGAACTTAAACAAAACAAATAAACATATTCAAATCACTAATCTTCAAATAATCAATTAATCTTTCTTAATTAAATCCAACAAAAAAATATAACAAAGATACATGATCATGAATGAAATCTATATTAAACAAACAACGGATTCAAGCGATTTAAACTAAATCTAACAATATTAAACCTAAACTAACAATTCCTTTTTTGCAAAAATTAAATTAACATGAAATAAACTGAAAATCAATTAATTAAATTTTCATTTGAATCTGAAAATTAAACCAACCAAACATATAAACAAACTAAAAAAAATTATTTCAATGATGAACAAACAAAACAAGAATTGAATCATTTATCGATTTTGGATCCGAAAAATATCAAACAAATTACGGGCAAAAAATGAAACTCAAAAACCCACTAACCGGATCGAAACAATGACGAACTTGAACGGAAACAAATCTGCCCGGAAACAAATATCGCACCAAAATCATTTGACGCCGAAGACGATCACGAACGGACAAACGAAGAGCTTGAAGGAGAGGTAGCAGACAACCGTGAAAGCGATGCCGGACGGGGCAGCAGCAATGCAAAACGTGAGCAGCAGTAGATGCTGGACGAAGCAGTCACGCAGCATCATGAAGTGAGGAAGAAGAAGAAGCAACGATCAACGTGAACTTGAAGAAGAAGAAACACTCGCGATCTTGAAGAAGAAGAAGAAACACGGGCGGCGGGTGTGTGTGTGTTGTGTTGCCGTGGTTGTGTGTGTGTATGTGAAGGAGAAGAGGTGGGGGAAGGGAAGCCATGGATGGGGTGTTTGGATGCTTGAAGAAGAAGAAGAAAAGAGAGAAAGAGAAAGGGGGGGGGATGAGAGAGAGGGATTTTTTAGGGTTTTCTTCCTTTTCTTTTTTTTGTTTTGTTTTGTTTTGCTTTGTTTTTTTTTTTGAAATGCAAGATAGGGGGTGTTGGGTTATGGACCGGGTTGACCCGGTTTGAAATGGACTGGGTCGTTTGGGAAGATTGGGCCATTTTTTGGGCCTGTGGCTTGAAATTGAAGAAGAGGTCCAATTCCGACTTTCTTTATATTTTCGCTCTCTTTTCTTCTTTTATTTTTCTAAAACTAAATTATAAAAATACTTAAACTATTATTAAGAACTAAATTAAGTTATAAAAGCGCAAATTAACTCCCAATAACAATTAACACACAATTAAGTATTAATTAAGCATAAAATTGTATATTTGGACATTAAATGCTAAAAATGCAAACGATGCCTATTTTTGTAATTTTTAATTTTTGTAAAACAAATTTAATTACTAACAATTGTAGAATTAAATCCTATATGCAAAATGCGACATATTTTTGTATTTTTTATTAATTTAGCAAATAAACATGCACAGAAAAATACAAATAATTATTCAAAATATCACAAAACATCACAAAATTGCACACCAAGAAAAATTACTTTATTTTTTGAATTTTTTGGGAGTAATTCTCATATAGGGCAAAAATCACGTGCTTACAGCTGCCCCTCTTTGCCCGAAGACACGAAGGGTTTTCGTGCAAAGATAAAGCGAGCGATTTTTGCCCATTCGAGTACTCCGTTGAAGCATTTTTTGAAAAAGATTTGACCGAACCTTTGCTTCAAAGGTTTCCTACATATCCTGGGCTAAACAGGAATCAGGTCAATGTAGTTCTGGAAACTTTGGTAGCTGGGACTACCGTTGGACTGCACTGTTACTGTTGTTGCATGCTATTACTACTGCTTACCGATCTCCTTGTTACAACGTGCTTAAAAGAAAACAAGAAGCTAGGCTAGAGTACAATTTGTTTTTGTTGCCTTGCTTCCTTGTCTGCTTGCATTTCTTCCGGTACTTTTCTTCTTTTGACACATGCACTTGAGTTTGTGCTGTGACCTCTTGTTGCAACCTTCTGCTTCCCGGTGCCGGGGAATTTTATTGTTTCCTGCTGGGGATTCCTATTGTAACCCTCTGTTTTATTGTTCTCTGACTTGATCTTGAAATGTATGCCTCTGTTATCTGGGCGGGCTCCCAACTTCAATACTTGAAAATTAAAGACTTGAAATGTATGCCTCTGTTATATGGGCGGGCTCCCAACTTCAACACTTGAAATGAAAAGACTGAAATGTATGCCTCTATTCTATGGGCGGGCTCCCAACTTCAACGCTTGAAATATAAAGACTGAAATGTATGCCTCTGTTATCTGGGCGAGCTCCCAACTTCAATGCTTGAAATGAAAAGACTGAAATGTATTCCTCTGTTATCTGGGCGGGCTCCCAACTTCAACTCTTGAAATGTAAAGACTGAATGTATTCCTCTGTTATATGGGCGGGCTCCCAACTTCAATGCTTGAAAAGTATGTCTCTGTTTTCCAGGCAGACTCCTGACTTCAAATACACAACTTTTAAAATAAACGTCTTTCCTCTCTTCAGGCGGGCTCCTGACTTCAACAACAACTTTGAAAATAAATCGCCATTCCTCTCTTAAGGCGGGCTCCTGACTTCAAATACACAACTTTTAAAATAAATGCCTTTCCTCTCTTCAGGCGGGCTCCTGACTTCAACAACAACTTTGAAAATAAATCGCCATTCCTCTCTTCAGGCGGGCTCCTGACTTCAAACAATACATCGCCATTCCTTTCCTTAGGTTGGCAAGATTTCAACAACTTTTAAAAATGCCTTTCCTCTCTTCAGGCGTTCTCCTGACGTCAAACTTGAAAAGTATGTCTCTGTTCTCCAGGCGGACTCCTGATTTCAACAACAACTTAGGAGGAAATGCCTCTCCTATGGGTAAAATAAACTTAGGAGGAAATGCCTCTCCTTTGGGTAAGACTAAACTTAGGAGGAAATGCCTCTCCTATGGGGTAAAAGTAAACTTAGGAGGAAATGCATCTCTTATGGGTGAAACTAAACTTAGGAGGAAATGCATCTCCTATGGGTGAAACTAAACTTAGGAGGAAATGCATCTCTTATGGGTGAAACTAAAACAAACTTAGGAGGAAATGCATCTCCTATGGGCAAAACTAAACTTAGGAGGAAATGCGTCTCCTATCGGTAAAAGTAAACTTAGGAGGAAATGCATCTCCTATGGGTGAAACTAAACTTAGGAGGAAATGTCTCTCCTATGGGTGAACCATTTCCTTCTTCCTGAATTATTTACTTACCTGTGTTGTCTTCCCTCGAAACTGCTGGAGATTATTTTGCTGGGGATGACTTTTCCTTTTCTTCCTTACCCACTCTGGGTTGCCCGAAACTCTGTCGAGGATGCTTCTACATCTCGATGATCCACTGGGGATAACACTGCTGTGGATAACTCTGCTGAGTAAATATGTTATCTTACTCATTCCAAAATTACTTCCTTTTGAGTAGGATGTTTCATTCCTCTGCAAACTACTTCCCCCTTTTTCTTTTTTTCGTTTTTTTTTCTTTTTTTTTTTTGAAATGAAAAGACTGAATGTATTCCTCTGTTATATGGGCGGGCTCCCAACTTCAACCAACAAATCACCATTCTGTCTTTAGGGGGGCTCCTGACTTCAACCAATTATGTCAAAAATAAAATGCCATTCTGTTTTTCAGGGGGGGGCTCCTGATTATTTAAAATTTGAATTGTATTCCCTTATTCTCCAGGTGGGCTCCTGATTGCTGATACTTCCATTGTATTCCCTTATTCTCCTGGTGGGCTCCTGATTGCTGATACTTCAACTGCTCTTCCTTATTCTCCAGGTGGACGCCTGATTGTCGGGGATAATACTACTGGGGAAGTCTCCTTTCTTCCCCTCCTTCAAATTCAATTTTTTTCTCTTTTTTTTTCAACACTGTTGGGGATAAAAGTGTTATCTTCTCGGGATAACGTTGTTGAGGATAACGCTGCTGGGGAATTTTATCTCTTCAAATCGATGCTTCATTCTTCTGGAAGCTGCTGGGGATGATAATGGCTTTTTGCACAAGTGTCATCCCTTTATTCTGTCTGCTGGGGAATACTTCCTCCATTGAAACTTATTATGTTGGGGCAACACTGGTTCAAACACCACTTCCCTTGAGACTGGTGCTATCTTTATTCTTCCTCGAATGGGTACCTGACTTCCAGAAAATTTTCCAAATGAAAGGAAAATTTTCTGCCCCAGTTTGACAGTCTCCCTTATGGCATGCATTTCTGTCATCAATGCCATTTCCTTTACCTGTTTCAAATCAAACAAAATTTGTTAGTTTAAAACGTGGTGGTTGGTTGTGATACTCCTACTGGGATGGCTTTTCCTTTTCTCCTTCCTTGCTCTGCGCTCCACAACTTGTTGGGGATGATATTATTTGCTGGGGATAATCCCTTTCTGCTGGGGATATCCCTCTTCTTTTGTGGCATAGCTCGGAAACTTGCATTTTTCCGACCTTTTAGTCTCGCATGAATTTCTCCAAATCATGCTCACTGCTTTCCTTGCTTTGTTCATGGGCCTTGGCCTTGAGGTTTATAACCTTGGTTTTGGCAAGGATATCCCTCTTGACACTCGTTAGTCCTTTTGTCAATTCCCTTTTGCTGGGGATATCTTTTTTGACACTAGTCTCGCGCTTGTTCCTTGCTGACTATACCACTTGGATGTACTAGTCAGATCTCATCTTGCATATTTGGAAAGCTGATGGCCTATTTTGAAATCATTTCCCACTGGTTCTGACCAAACAGACTCTACTGGGGAATTTTCTATGAAAGGAAAAGATAAAAGGGAACAGAATAAAAGACAAATGAAAAAGATGACTCTGTAACAAAAGAAACTATAAATAAAAACCTATCAAACGCAGACACCGACTCTAATGGTCATGACATGCATATGTGGCCTATCCTCCGTCGTCAATCGTCTTTCAAGACCTTCAATTGGCAATTCCCCATCTGATTCTCAATCTTATTCGACTTGTAGTGCCCGAAGGATTTTCACTATCAAGTCTCTCTCATTTTGTTTTTTTCTCTCAGCTTTCATCGCCTTATGGTGTCCGTGAAGATTTTCACCGATAAGACTCTCTCATTTGTATCACTTTCCAGCTGGGTATTTGGAGTGTTGCCAGTATGACTCTCTCTGTTGGAGATTAGAGTCCTTTCTGCTATGGAACGGAATGTTATGTTCACCGGTAAGACTCTTCATTTGTCTGTCTTGGCATCTTTTGAAGACTGATCAAAAGGTCTTTCTTTGGACCGTAATGTGGGTTTTTGGATAGGGCTAGAAAAAAAAGGGTATTAAATGCTCAAAAAATGCATTAATTTTGGGTTATTAGTTACAACCTTCGGAATTAGATTTATTTACAACAAACGCAACCTTTGCCCCAGTTTCTTGCTTGGGGATATTTTAATTGATTTTTTTTTCATTTTTCAAAACTATGACCGAGCCGTAAAACACCTACGTATCCTCTTTGAGGAATCAGGTCAAACGTAGTTCCCAATTCCTCTTTTTTTCATTTGACTTTTTTTTTGTTATCATTTTTCTTTTCTTTTCTTTTTCGTTTTGTTGTTTTCTTTTCTTCTTCTTCTTTTTTTCTTCATGTTTTCATGCCATGCTCGCGTTTTCTAGTCGTTTTTACTGATTCCGAACGAGGGGTATGAAAGAAAAATAAGTAAGGCTCAAAAGGGATAACGAAGGATAAAGTGTTTAGGTAGCAGAACAAAATGCCTTTGTCATTCCAGTCTTCAAAAACATGCCAAATGCAAACAACACAACAAACAATAGATTTATAGTCTCTTCCGACGGTGCTGGGCTTGACAATTATGTTAAACATTTGCTTTTCCCTTTGTTATTTCTAAAACATCGTTGGGCGACACTTTCATTATCATGAATGACCCTCTTGATTTTAACGGTTTTCTTTGTGTTTAACTTGCCCCAGTTCCACATGACTCGGGCTTCAAATAATCCCAAACCGTTCTTATTTCCTTTAAATGGTCTGATCGCCTTTCCAGGGTTTTACGGTTAACTTTTAAGGTTTGGCCCAAGCTGTGTGCGCATGTCATGTCACTAGAATCGGCACTGAACAAAAATGATAAAAGGCCTAAACAAAGAGATGACTGGAAATAAAGAAAGACCGAATTTTGTATTAGACTACCGGTGAAATGATTTAAATAACAAAACAAACAAAACAATCCAGAACAAAATCCTAAAACAAACTGGACAAGACAACATCCGACTTATAACCCTAATAATCCGAACAACAGAAATGACAACAAAATGAGCCACCACAAGCTTCTCTCTTGCTGACCAAGGAACAAAACGTCCTCCCACTTTATCAAAATTGGCATTTTAGCCACTGAGCTTTGCATCAATACTGCCGAGACCATTACCAGCTTCAATCTCATCAACCTCCGTCGGCAAGTTCTCGAGGGGGTTCGAGTGCTCCATGTCACTGTTATTAATCACAACCCGCCCTTCTCGGATCATTTTCTCTACTTCCCTTCTCCAACTATGACAGCTCTCAATGTTGTGCCCTATGACATTGGAGTGGTAGGCGCATCGCGCTGCCGGATCAAAGCTCCTTGCAAGTGGATTTGGAGTACATGCGGGGAGTGGCTCAATCGAGCCAGCATGCTTTAGCCTTTCAAACAGACTTGCATAAGATACTCCGATAGGGGTGAGAGCCTTTCCTCGTTTCAGCAACCTTTCGTTCCTAAATGCTTGATTGGGCCGGAAACCTGATCCAGGGGGCTTCCGGTAGGCTTGTGAGGGTGGATAGGCCTTCTGTGGAGCTGGGTATTTGGAAAGTGAAGCCCGTCTTTGGGAATCTCGTGGAGAGAAGTAGCATTGGGGAGGGGAGTAGCGTGGACGAGTGATGGAGCTACTCGGGTAGCTAGGAAAGCTGTCATAAGTGGGTTGGGATGGAGAGTATGGGGGATGGGTAATGCCAGAGTTTGAAAAGCTTGGCGGTGGTGGGGGTGGTGCTTTCCCAGTTATCCATGCCTGATACATGTCTGCCACATGTTGTCTCAGCATTTTCACTTCTTCTACCAACCCGTTGTTCTGTTCGACCAATTGTTGTCGGTCATCAGTACCGACCCACCCTGTTCTGAGGTTCTGTGTCATTTGCTTTGCAGGGAGGAGTTACCACAACCAACCACTTTTCTATATATGAACACAGCAAAGGGAAGCCATCACGTTAGTGTCAGGGCATTTGACAGATAATCATATATTAGAGATGCATTGCACCTAAGCAGTTAAACCATTCTATCAGAGATGCGATGCACTTGCGCTTTCCTTTATTTTTCTTTCTTCCCTTTTTTTCTTTTTCAGTGGTGGTCGAATCTTATGGAGATTGCCTACGTATCATGACCCCGCATGAATCAGACCTTGCGTAGTTCGGACCAAATGAAAGGTAACAACAATGAGACACATTTTTTTTATCAATTTTCATAATAAAATAAACTGGGTTTCAAAGGTTGAAAGATGACCAACAAACTCAAAAATCAAACAACCCATATATTCTAGCCAAAAGATTTATAACCTCAAAACAAAAAGGCCAGCTTCCTTTCCCTGTTTGACAAATGCAACCAAACGGCTATTTTTGCAAATGTGCCCCCTTCCAAATCTCACATGAATTTTGAGGCCGGGGAGGATTATTTTGACACTTTACAAACTTGTCTGTTCTTTTACGAAAATAACCTTTTGACGATTGAAAGATACTCTAAGGCTATTTCGGCAAGAACGGTTTTAAGACGCGGCCGAAGCTGGCTCGGCTTTATTTTGACCAAAAATTCAAATGGTATTCACCTAACCGCTGGCTCTTTGTTGTTGTTTTTTTTCAAATTACAATAAAAATCGGGTGTTGTAAACACGGCCCTTCAGCACCTCGGGGACGAAGATTTTTAAGGCTGTGTGGGTCAACTAGACCAAAAATCCTAAACATGACCCAAAAGGTGGTTGTTTTTGCAAAGTCAGCCTTCCGGCGTCCCTTTCGGGAACATTCGGCTATGTCTTGATAAAACAGCGTCACCCGACTTCTTTATGACAAAATTAAAATTTGACATGTTTTTTTATTGGCTATTTTTAGCAAAAGGGAAGGTTGGACACCACTAGACTTATTTATGACAAAATAAAAAATTTTGACACGTTTTTTGTTTATTTTTTTGGTTTTTGACTATTTTAGTAAAAAAGGTGTTGGACCCGATGAGGGTTGCCTACGTATCTCACATCCGGTGAGAATCAAACCCGCGTAGTTCGAGCCTCGCGAATAAGTAAATGAACTAATATATTTTTTTTAATTGGAACTGTGAAAGAACTGCTTAAAAAGAAGAAAGGAAGTATATATATATATTTATTTTTTTTGATTGATTTCTTTTTGAAAGAAAGACTTGTAAAAAAAATTCCTTTTCTTTTGATTTGAACTTTGAGAATTTCAAAAGTAAAAGGAAGTTTTTTTTTTTTTGAATTTCCATTTGTTTTTTTTTCTTATTCTAAAGAAAAAAAATATTTTTGGAATTTTACTTTTGATAAAAGAAATGCTTCTAAAAAATATTTTTTGAATTTTGAATTTTATTATCAACAATGGAAAATAAAGATATTTATATTATTTTTTGCAAGACATATCTTTTTTGGAATTTTACTTTGAATTTTCTTGGCAAGACAAATACTCTTTGCAACAAATAAAGATATATATATCTTTTGGAAATAAAAAAAAAAAAACTTTTCGGATTTATATATATATATATATATATATATATATTTGCGACAAATAATGAAAGACTTTTTTTTTCTTTTTGCATTTTCATAAGCAAATAAATAATAAAAAAAACATTTTAAAAATAAGAATCTTTTTTTATTTTCATTTTCATGGCAAGACAAACTATATATTTTTTCTATTTTTTATTTTTGAAAAACAAAAACAGAACAACGACTTTTTTTTTCTTTTCTTATCTTTTAATAAAACAAACTAATAAGACATTTTTTTTTCATTTTCTTAAAATTTCGGCAGAGTTTTGACAGTATTTGGGCATTTGTTTTCTTTTCAAAAATAAACAATCAATTCCCTAACCGTTATTTCGTTTTTTTTTTCAATTTCAAAATATTATTCCTGATATTCACAAGTCAGTCAGCACACAAGTCCGAATCAAATAAATGCGCAAGTAGTAGAAAGTAAGATGCATCAGGATGGTCATTTTCATTTTTGGTACACCTGTCCTAGACAGACCCAACTCCTGTGTTGGGCCTCCAAAGTCAAATGCAACGTGATGCAAATAAGCGTTCCTACTAGGGATCCGGCATGAAGTCACGTTATTCTATATTCAAAACCTGGGTCAGTGTACTAGACTGTGTACCCGAGCGGACAACTCGAGTCGAGGAGGGGGCAACTTACCGGGAACCAAAAGGCCATCCGGCTTCGTAACTTGTCCGACCTCTTTCTTATTTCAGGGTATAACACTAACAGAATAAGGAGTCTCAACCAGTAAGCACATCCCCGGAGGTGAAGAGAGAAGGGTTCGGCACAGTTTATATATACAGTCAAATAATATCAAAGCGGTAAAAGCAGCATTTAGCACATTAGGCTCAAACATGTAAAAATCAGATAAAGCCAAATATAACAATTTATCTAAGCTCGAATTTCTAACCCTGAACCAGTGGTTCTGGGTTTAAAAAATAAATTCTCCAGCAGAGTCGCCAGAGCTGTCACACCTCCTTTTTCCGCCCCCGAGTGGGGACAAGGGAGTTTTTTCCAATTAAAGGACAATCGAAACGGGATTCGTTTATTTATTTCAGAGTCGCCACTTGGGAGATTTATGGTGTCCCAAGTCACCAATTTTAATCCCGAATCGAGGAAAAGAATGACTCTGTATTACAGTCTGCGCACCAGAAATCCGGATAAGGAATTTTGTTAACCCGGGAGAAGGTGTTAGGCATTCCCGAGTTCCGTGGTTCTAGCACGGTCGCTTAACTGTTATATTCGGCTTGATTATCTAATATAATATGTATTATAAACTTATGAGCAAATTTTATCCCTTAGCCGCTTTTATTATTCTTTTTATTTATTGTTATTATTTTACGAAAAATTGCAACATTGTGAAAACGTATTTCAAATCACGTCGCAATCAATTGCACCCGTGGTTATCGACACATTTCGACTCCGTTGAGATTTAGATTTGGGTTACATAAATGCACACCCGTATTTAAGGAAATAACATTATTAAATACGCGCCTAGAGCGACTAGCGTGTCATTATTTTGGGTAGGGCCGTGAAATTTGCTAAAACGGCTCCTCCCTAATTCTAAGCAATTAACTGTACATTTATTGAGGGCCCCGAAATCTATACATTTCATTAAGCGAGGCTCATCTCATTTATTTTAAATGGACAAATCTTAAAGCGACTACATTTTTTCTATAAAAATTAGTCTCTAAAATAAAGAAAGAAAAATCCTAATTAATTACTAGCTTTTATAATTTTAAGAAAACATGACATGCTGATTGCTTGGTTAATACAAATATTGATGGAAAAAAAAAATTTACTCTTAATTTCGAAATTTTAAATAAAATAAAAATTCAACAACTAATATTCAAAATAAACAAATATAGCTAGATTAAAACTCAGCATTGTTATTATTATTATTTTTTTTAAAAAAAAAATATTATTGAGATTAATTATTCACAATCATTTGAAACTATATTTAACCATAATTACTAAAGCTTATTAGAAAGTTTATTAGACTTAAACGTTCTTCTAATCTTGCTTAAGCTCAAGTCATGCCTTAATGCCTAATTTACGATGTTTAATTTAAATTCATGTTTTAACTAAATTTAGCTACTTGTTCATGATCAACCTACAATCTTGAAGCCTTCATAGCTAGTGAATTAACCTGTTTTGCCGAACTGATTTATTACAGACTAACTTATGATATTATTTTCTTATTCCAGCTATTATTTAGTAATTCATGAAATAGCTTAAATACAATCAACAAAAGAAACAAAGAAAAAAAACGAAATTAAAACTTCAAATTTTCATTCTTCATATGTATTCATGCTTCATATTTCGGATTACAATAACCAGCTTTTCAGTTGTGTACCTGATATTGGAAGCAAAAGAAAATGAATATGAGAATCAGCAGCAGCAGTAAAATCAGTACAACACAGCAACAATAGCCCAGCAACAGTAACAAACCAGTGGAGTAGTAATCCAAAAAAAAACAAAATCTTCCAGCTTTGATGAAACAACAATTAATTCTGATTTCAAACAACAAAAGAAAGCAGAATATTTTTTTTTAGTTTTTATTTTTATTTTTTGAAAGCTTAAATATTTTTCGGAATTTTCTATCTCTTAAATGTTCAGCCCTTTTCTCTCTCTTATTTTCAGATTTGTTTCTCTCTCTCGTATCTGTGTATTTTTTCTCTATCTCTCTGTCTATATTTTTTCTTTTGATTTCAAGACTTCACATATATAACCCATCCCATAAACCTTTCAATTAATTAAAATCAATACTTTTTCTCTACCCAACCCATTATCTTTCCACTCATCCCCATTACATTAAATAAACATATCACACCACCCCATTTCATTTTGTCCCCCATGCTTCATTTAAAATAATGCAAGATTCCCCTTTAAATTAAATCTTGTCCCCCCTTTATATTAAATAATCATATCACAACCCACCCCATTTCATTTTGTCCCCCATGCTTCAAATAAACAATTACAAAATGTACAATTCCTAAACTACCCCTTCCGACCTTACTGAAATTACCAAACTACCCCTGAACGTATTACAAATTTACCAAACTACCCATCAGCTATAACACATCAATTAATCAAACTTAACCAAAATATAGACAATATGATCAATTTCTAACAATGTTCAAACAACAATATGAACACGGATGAACATCATAACAACAATATCACATGAACATGATTTTAACAACATTTCAACAACAAATCACATGAACACAAATTGAACAACCAAGAACAACTAAAATTTGATTGAACAATATTTTTAGCAACAACAAACCTATTTTTCGGATTTAAACAACAACAATCAAACAAGTATATTTAGATTCTTAAATTCAATAATATTGAACTTAAAATCAACTCTAACAACATTACAACAAACAATTCTTATATTAAACTTTAAACAAGATTATGAGACCAATTCAAGAAATAATCACAAATGATAAACAAGAAATAAGAAAATCAAACTATACAAATTTCGGATTCAAGATCAATCAAACAAAGTATGAACATGAATGAAAAGATTCAACCACAATAACAAACTTTATTCAAATTTCGAATTGAACTTAAACAAAACAAATAAACATATTCAAATCACTAATCTTCAAATAATCAATTAATCTTTCTTAATTAAATCCAACAAAAAATATAACAAAGATACATGATCATGAATGAAATCTATATTAAACAAACAACGGATTCAAGCGATTTAAACTAAATCTAACAATATTAAACCTAAACTAACAATTCCTTTTTTGCAAAAATTAAATTAACATGAAATAAACTGAAAATCAATTAATTAAATTTTCATTTGAATCTGAAAATTAAACCAACCAAACATATAAACAAACTAAAAAAAATTATTTCAATGATGAACAAACAAAACAAGAATTGAATCATTTATCGATTTTGGATCCGAAAAATATCAAACAAATTACGGGCAAAAAATGAAACTCAAAAACCCACTAACCGGATCGAAACAATGACGAACTTGAACGGAAACAAATCTGCCCGGAAACAAATATCGCACCAAAATCATTTGACGCCGAAGACGATCACGAACGGACAAACGAAGAGCTTGAAGGAGAGGTAGCAGACAACCGTGAAAGCGATGCCGGACGGGGCAGCAGCAACGCAAAACGTGAGCAGCAGTAGATGCTGGACGAAGCAGTCACGCAGCATCATGAAGTGAGGAAGAATAAGAAGCAGCGATCAACGTGAACTTGAAGAAGAAGAAACACTCGCGATCTTGAAGAAGAAGAAGAAACACGGGCGACGGGTGTGTGTGTGTTGTGTTGCCGTGGTTGTGTGTGTGTATGTGAAGGAGAAGAGGTGGGGGAAGGGAAGCCATGGATGGGGTGTTTGGATGCTTGAAGAAGAAGAAGAAAAGAGAGAAAGAGAAAGGGGGGGGGATGAGAGAGAGGGATTTTTTAGGGTTTTCTTCCTTTTCTTTTTTTTGTTTTGTTTTGTTTTGCTTTGTTTTTTTTTTTGAAATGCAAGATAGGGGGTGTTGGGTTATGGACCGGGTTGACCCGGTTTGAAATGGACTGGGTCGTTTGGGAAGATTGGGCCATTTTTTGGGCCTGTGGCTTGAAATTGAAGAAGAGGTCCAATTCCGACTTTCTTTATATTTTCGCTCTCTTTTCTTCTTTTATTTTTCTAAAACTAAATTATAAAAATACTTAAACTATTATTAAGAACTAAATTAAGTTATAAAAGCGCAAATTAACTCCCAATAACAATTAACGCACAATTAAGTATTAATTAAGCATAAAATTGTATATTTGGACATTAAATGCTAAAAATGCAAACGATGCCTATTTTTGTAATTTTTAATTTTTGTAAAACAAATTTAATTACTAACAATTGTAGAATTAAATCCTATATGCAAAATGCGACATATTTTTGTATTTTTTATTAATTTAGCAAATAAACATGCACAGAAAAATACAAATAATTATTCAAAATATCACAAAACATCACAAAATTGCACACCAAGAAAAATTACTTTATTTTTTGAATTTTTTGGGAGTAATTCTCATATAGGGCAAAAATCACGTGCTTACAGCTGCCCCTCGGGAGTCTTATGTGACAAGAAAGTGCCACCGTTACTAAAAGGTAAGTTTTATAGAGCAGTGGTTAGGCCTGCCATGTTGTATGGAACTGAATGTTGGCCGGTAAAGAACTCACACACCCAGAAGATGAAAGTAGCAGAGATGAGGATGTTGAGGTGGATGTGCGGGCATACAAGGATGGATAAGATTAGGAATGCAGATATTCGAGAGAAGGTGGGTGTGGCCCCCATGGAGGACAAGATGCGGGAAGTAAGACTCAGATGGTTTGGGCACATTCAGAGGAGGAGCACTGATGCACCGGTGAGGAGGTGTGAGCGACTGGCTGTAGTGGGCACGCGGAGAGGTAGAGGGAGACCTAAGAAGTATTGGGGAGAGGTGATCAGACAGGACATGGCGTGACTTAGGATTACTGAGGACATGGCCCTTGATAGGGAATTATGGAGGTCGAGAATTAAGGTTGTAGGTTAGGGGAGAGTGTGAATATTTCTACAGCATAAGTGAGAGACTGTCTAGTTAGGAGTTAGACTAGGAATGTCAGTGGTCGTCTATTGATGCAGGGCTTTACCTTCTAGTTGTACTATACCAGCCATCTATTTCGTATTTCGTATTTCGTATTTCGTATCCTGTATTTCATATTTCGTATCTCTTATATATTGTTGTTATTTTTATTACGCATTTTTATGGTACTAATATATCATCTCCTATTGCTTCTTTGAGCCGAGGGTCTCCTGGAAACAGCCTCTCTACCTTTCAGGGTAGGGGTAAGGTCTGCGTACATATTACCCTCCCCAAACCCCACTTGTGGGATTATACTGGGTCGTTGTTGTCCTTTCTTAATAAAGTGGATAAATGTATGTTTCTAATAGCATATTCAATAGGCATATCTTGACTTCAAAATACTACCGGATCGATTTTATCTCCAATTATCTACTTCATCTTTCTAGAATGGATTCAAAATTATGTTAGTTCATTTGGATTAACTCGTTATCATAATTTACCATACTTTATTCCTAGTCAAAGTGGCTCACTCCAGAAATTTAACTCTTGAGTTTCTTTTTCTTGAAGGCTTGGGAGAAAAATATAATAGAGTAATTTATAAAAGTTGTGTATTTGCTCGTTTCATTTTTATCGTATAGATCATGCCAAAAAAAGGAAGGGATAGCCTTAACATACCTGAACCGATTCTCTTAATAATTCCTCTAACACCATTAATTGTGACAACGCATAACGGGGATCGAACTAGGGAAAAAATACTAACAACCAACCTATTATGAATAGTACAACAGTCAATACCATCAAAGCTATGGAATCAGGATCTGTTCATAATGCTCCACTAAATGCAACAGCGAATTGAGCAAGAGGCAAATCATCGCCAATGATGCGTATCTCTGAGCCTGTAAATATTGCTGGCTCATCTCCATATATCATGAAAACTATTACACAGGTTCGCAACTTAATCAGCATAAACAGACATAAATGTCTGAATGTCTCCTTTAGAAAATTTTGATCTCTCGGCCAAACTAATAGAAAGACACTTTTGGTAAATAAGACTCATGATACTGGATCTTTGCTTGAGCTTGAGGTTTGAAATATGAAAAGTATATTGTGTATGAAGGAACGATTTCAAGACAGAAGAAAGGCCCAAGGATAGTGCAAGAATATAAACATCGTAGTGAGTTGAAATGTAAATCTTGAATTCTCAAACTTTGCCACATACTAATATGACTTTAAGAGTCATCTTAACTAATGTTATAAGGCTGCCACGTGAGGTGGGCGGGTATTTTAAATCTTTATCCACTTATTAGGTAATTAGGTAGTGTCCCGTTACTCGGTAACTAACCAATTACCAGCATAATTAGGAATTGTCTCAAATTACTTAAAATTTTACTTATTTTTAATACACTTTATACATTATACTATCATGGTCATGTGATACGATATAAAATCAATACATACACTATTATTTTATTAAAATATCCATGTAAAAATATATATATTTTCTCAACTTCTAATTTTCCTAATCTCATATAAAGAGTACAAATTTTCGTACGCTTAATTCTTAAAATGGTATAAAGATAACATTCTTTTATTGTAAAAATATTTTCTATCTTTACAATAAAGAAAATCTCATAAACTTCCTCATATTATATATGTGTATAATTTAAAGCATCTTCGAAAGTAGTAATATTAATAACTGTATAAAATTATATTTTTTCAAACTTTTGACATTTTTGTTTAGTTTTTAATATTAGACAAGTTTTTTTAATAAAATTACATGTATAGACATATTTTTAACGGTATATTGTATAATCTAAATTACATTTAGAGTTCATTAATTTGAAATCTTGGTCTAGTTCTAATAAAGGGAAATAAATAACAAAATCTGAAACATATTGAATTCATACACATAAACCTAAACTGGAACACTTTGACCCCTTTGATTCTTGCGTTTTCTATGTCTTCCTATTGTGAAGTCCTTACTTTTTCTCTCTGAAAGAATTTAATTAGATAACGACATGGACCTTCTTTTTGTAATGATTTATGATATATGTCAATTTTCGTAAATTGGACAACAATTAATGGTGCGTTTACTCCCTATATTTCATAAAGAAAGTTAATGTGGTTTTAGTTAGAATCAAAATTTTGTAAATCTAAATGCCTAATTAGAATAGACTTTCTACAAACCCTAAAAAAGAAAAATAGACAATCCAATGTGTTTTTTTTACCAGGACATAAGATTTACTGTACCAAAAAAAAAATACAAAAAGAAGGAATATGAACTGCGAAGGGAAGGAGCAAGTGTTGAACTACTTCCGAGAACCAATAGAAACATGCACGAAGCCTTATTATTTTTATATATTTTGACTTTGGAGATTCATTTATGTGATACAGAGAGAGATAAAGTGTGTACATTCATAAGCAAATTCAGAATTTGAAGTTTGTTAGTAGCTCTTATAATAACATAATCACGAATCATTTATAATCTCATGAATGGTGTTAATTCCTTCGAGCTCATACGGGTTACTACGACTTAGCCTATTATTAAAGTACGGGATGTAATAATGCACCAGCCTTAGTTGCTACAGTTCGTGAGAGAGTTCGCCGGTTTATTGAGGGGCTCATTCCCAGCATCAGATCTAGCATGGCTCGTGAGTTGGAGAAGGATATTTCTTATCAGCAGGTGGTGAGCATTTCTAGGAGAATGGAGGGTATGCATGCTCGGAATACAGAGGAGAGGAAGGCCAAGAGGTCTCGAGAGTCGGAACATTATTCTGGTGCCCATGCTTCAGCTGCAGTTCGTCATGGTAGGGGTTATATACATCGCCCCGTTCATTCAGCTCTTCCAGCAGCCAGTGGTATACCAGCTCCTCCTAGACCTCAGAAGCCTTATTATGCACCTCCAGTATTTAGTGCGCCTCATTTACGGGGTGCTTTCAGAGGTTAGTCCAGCAGACCTGACCTGAGCTAGTCACAGCCACCACGTCCTCCCAGAGCTTGTTTTGAGTATGGTGACACACGCCATATGGTGAGGGATTGCCCCAGACTTAGGAGGGGTGCACCTCCACAGACTCCTCAGCCACAACGTGCCCCACAGAGTTCCCAAGCTATGGTTCCAGCACCAGTTGCTACCCCACCTGCTCAGGCAGCTAGAGGTGGAGGTCGGGGAGGTAGAGGTCTCCTTAGAGGGGGAAGCCAGGCCAGATATTATGCCCTTTCTGCCCGTACTGAAGTTGTCGTCTTCGATTTTGTCATCACAGGTATTGTCCTGGTTTGTCAAAGAGATGCATCGGTTCTATTCGATCCAGGCTCCACTTATTCTTATGTATCTTTTTATTTTGTCACGCATTTGGGCGTATCTCAGGATTTTTTGAGTTTCCCTATTTATGTTTCTACTCCTGTGGGGGATTCTCTTATTGTGGATCACGTTTATCGATCGTGTTTGGTTGCTCTTAGTGATTTTGAGAGCAAAGCCAATTTATTATTGCTCAGCATAATAGATTTCGATGTTATCTTGGGCATGGACTGGTTGTCGCCCCATTATGCTATTCTTGATTGTCACGCCAAAACCGTGACGCTGGCTATGCCAGGTGTACCACGAGTAGAGTGGAGGGGTACTTTAGATCACACTCCCAGTAGATTTATTTCTTTCCTTAAAGCTTATCGAATGGTTGAGAAGGGATGTGACGCGTATCTGGCCTATGTGAGAGATGTTAGTGTTGATACCCCTACAGTTGATTCAGTCCTAGTAGTACGGGACTTTCCTAATGTGTTTCCAGCTGATCTTCTGGGTATGCCACCTGATAGGGACATTGATTTTGGCATTGATCTGTTGTTGGTCTCTCAACCCGCTTTTATTCATCCGGTGGTCCATCCTGAGTTGAAGGAGTTAAAGGATCAGTTATAGGAATTGCTTGATAAGGGTTTTATTCGGTCTAGTGTATCACCTTGGGGTGCTCCTTGTAAGCACGTTATTTTTGCTTCACGAGCAATCACTCCAAAAGGAAAACAAAAAAAATAATAAAAATAGTGACAAATGACCCCGCGGTACAAGTTTTTCATGACATGTATTGCTAGTCATTTGTGGGTCTGTCCATTTTGCATTTAATCATTATCAAACAAAATACAAAAATATGTGTGTCATTAAAAGAAAATTCAAAATATATATATGTGCATCGTTCGTTCTAGGTTGTGATTTAACTTACTTAAACATTTTAATTTGGTATGATAATTGTGTTGAGGTGTTACATTGTTGTTTGTTTTAATTTCATTTGTTTTATTATTTATTTTGTTTTAGTTGTATTTAGAAAACAAAGAAAAGAGGGATTAAAATTGATTTGGGCCCAGAAAGTGAAACAAAAAAGGCCCAAAACCGGCACTCAAACCCAGTCCAAATCCGGCCTGCCCAAACGTTGGTTCAAACGACGCCGTATCAGCGTCCTTATTAGAGCCGTTGATCTGACTCAAACAAACGGTCCTGATCAAGCCACTCATTCAACCCCAAACGACGTCGTCTTAGGCATTTGATCTGAGCCGTTCAACCCCTTGATCCAACGGACCCAGGTTTTCCCCCCTAAACCCGTCCAGTTTTGACCCGATCCAGCCATACCCGGCACCAACCCCTCACTTAAACCAAACGACCCCGTTTAACTACCAAACGACCCCGTCTCATTTCTCACCATCAGATCCAAGCCGTTGAGATCATCTGATCTAACGGCTCAGATACAATCCCCTACTCCGTATATAAACCCTCTATCACTCCCCACGCCCCCTATCCGAACCCCCTCTTCATCGTCCCCAAGCTCAAACACTGAAACCCCAAACCCTAGCAAGCCGCCCTAGCTTCCCTTTCACCAGAACCCGGCGGCACGAACGCCAGTGACCACCTCCTGAACACCCTAAGTCCCCCTCACTCTCCTGAACATGGATCTGCTATCCATTTGCCTCGAATCACTTTCTTTCGTCTCGAATCTTCATTTGAAGATTTGAGTCGAACCCGGACCTATGCCAAATTACCCCATCTTCATACCAGACACTCCCCTGACCCTCCTCGTGACCAAACCAAGCTTGGTTTGGTCCGAATCTACCCACGACTCCTGAAAAACCAGATCTGAAAATCCGGACCTTAGAACACATGCACCTGGGGAATCCGGCCAGTCTTAACAGGGGTTTGAGGTCTAATAGACCTTAGTCAAGGTGTTCTCATGTGAGAACACCCTGATTAAAGTTTGTTCGGCCTCAAGAGTTCGAAGTTGAGTCAGATTTGGGTCGTTTTGATTTCAAACTTTTTTCGGTAAGTTTTCTTTTCTCTTTGTTTAGTTCTAATTAAGTTGTCAGCATGCTTCGTTGTGCTTGTTTGTTATTTTGTTATTTTTCATTCGGATTTCTTCCATCTCTGTCAAAGGCCTCTTGTTTGGTCAATTGTTTTCTGTTTGTGTTCTGAATGTACCCCATGATAAACGTGATCGTCAATTAGATTAGTCGTCAAATGAGTTAATTCATATAGACCCCAGTAATTGAACAAAAGTTGTCTGATGCCCTTTAGGTCCCTGAACGTATTGTTTATATGAGCGACTGATTATTACCTGTTATAATTAGTATAGTCGACCTGATAAATGTCGTCGATTAATTTCCTACGACTGAATGTTCAAATATTCTAATATGTATTATGATTTGAATTTTGGGCATTACCTATGAATGTTAGTTTGTAACTACATTGTAAACAATTAAAAGAACCAGGCTGGGGCAGTTCTGAAATCGAATGATCAAAGCCCAAAGTGCCCTGATGCTGCAATAGGCAGGGCAGTAATAATCAAGGTTAAACAGGGGTAGTTTGGGGCTTGAGAAGAACAGAAAAATTATTTTTAATGAGCTGACAAGTAGGGTACTAATTTAGGATTAAACTAATTCTCAATGGGGAACAAGATACAAGGGTATGGGGTTTAAAATGAATAAATAAAATGAGCCCATAACTCTTGATTAAACAAAAACCAGGCGTGGGGAACAGGGGGCTGGCACCAAAAGATGCTTAGGCATGGGCTTAAAAGAGTATGGGCAGACTGCAAGTTGCAGCATGAAGGCAGCTTAACTGCACTGGGTCATTTGGCTTATAAATAAGTTGTTTTAGAACATAAGGAGGGGGGAATTTTTAGTCTTGAGGCTGGAATTTTTAATCTTGAGAAAGGTCTAGTGAGTTTAAAAGAAAACTGAAAAAACATAAGGTAGTTTCCAGTAAACATTGCAACCACACACTGTCTGAAAGCTATATAAGAATCCATATTGGAAAGCTGTCTTGGCCAAGTTCTGTTGTTTGCACTGACTGAGTTGCTTGTGATTGTTGAATTGCTGGTGTTGCTGCATTGAACACTCTTTTACTTCTGGTGTTTCATTACTCTTTTTCTGGGATTACTGGTTTGGCACTCGACTATTTGCTGGTCCTCTTTGTTCTGGGAAATATTGTTGGTTGTCTGAGGGTTGTGGAAAACATTTGGTTTGGTTTGTTGCTGTGTTGTTGCTGTGAATCTGCTGTTGCTGTTGTTTGCTGCGTACTACTCAGCTGATCTTTTTCCTTCTTCTTCTGTTCCTCTACATCAGGTACACAACCAAGGCACTATCAAATGTAATGGGAACATTGAGCATGAATGCGAAAAGAAAAGACCTGAAGTTGATTTTCATACATAGATTGTTATATTAGATATCATGTACTGTATGATAATTTTCATTCTTGTGTTGACAATAGAAGCAGTCTGTATGCCCAGTGTATATCAATATAGGTTAGCTAAATGATAGCTTACATACGTATGCTGATAGGTGATAATATGCTCAATGAAATAGGTTGCATCTCAGATTTAGTTTACTTTGCAGTATATGCTGTAATGTATGCCAAGTATGAAAACTGTACATCATGGGTTAAGTTCTTCCTTTTCTGATTAATGGTCTCATATAACTAATAAACTCCCTGTTAAGACAAAGAACACAAAACTTGCAATCTCAACCTCGTGAAGGTCGAGTTCAGGTCAAAACAGGCCAAGCAGGCTTGCTTCGAGCAAGCAGTGGCCCAGATTTGGCCCATCACGCATGGGTTGGATTTGGGCCCGTGATTATTTATTCGACTGACTGTGCACGCAGCTTCGTTCCTGATTTTTAAGCATTTCCGAATTCCGTTACAAATAACTTGCAAGCATGTAATTAATTAGGACTATCTACTGTTTTCAATTGATAGAGACAAACACGACAAGAAACGTAGTTGTTATAGGATACACCTTTAAAATAAGAACGAGATGAGCCTCGACGAAAAATAAACAAAACGCGCAGATGCGGGGCCCTTGTTAAATGTATATTATCGAAGCATTTAGTTTCCAGGACGGGTTGTTTAGCTAATCTCACAACCCTCCTAAAATAACAATACGTTAGACTCTTTAGGACGCGCCTTAATAAATCTTACCTTCTTAAACTCGGGTACACATTTATGTGACCCAAATCCAATTCTCAACGGAGTCGAAATGTGTTTCCCATCACGGGTACATTGATTGTGACGTGGTTCGAGATGCGTGTCCATGACGTTGCAAATTCATTTTAAAAAAATAAGAATGAGATGAGCCTCGCCAAATAAAAATACAAATTGCGGGGCCCTCAGTAAATATTTGCTTTAAAAATTATTTAGACTTCGGGATGGACCGTTTAGTAAAATTCCACGGTCCTACCCAAAATAAATACGCTAGTCGCTTTAGGCGCGCCTTTAATAATTTAATTTCCTTAAACTCGGGTGCACATTGATGTGACCCAAATCCAAATCTCAACGGAGTCAAAGTGTGTCGACGACCACGGGTACATTGATTGTAACGTGGTTCGAGATACATTTTCACAACGTTGCAATTCTTGATAGAAACAGTAAATGATAAAAGCGGTTAAAAGTTAAATTTTGCACGTAAGTTCACACTTGTATAAAATCAGATAATCAAGCCGAATATAACAGTTGAGCGACCGTGCTAGAACCACGGAACTCGGGAATGCCTAACACCTTCTCCCGGGTTAACAGAATTCCTTATCCGGATTTCTGGTACGCAGACTGTAATATGGAGTCATTCTTTTCCTCGATTCGGGATTAAAATTGGTGACTTGGGACACCCTAAATCTCCCAAGTGGCGACTCTGAAATAAATAAACAAATCCCGTTTCGATTGTCCTTTAATTGGAAAAACTCCCTTCACCCTCGCGGGGGCGGAAAAAGGAGGTGTGACAACTCTGGCGACTCCACTGGGGATCATGACCCAGAACCACTGGTTCAGGGTTCAAGAATTCGAGCTTAGAATAATTGTTATATTTGGCTTTATTATCTGATCTTTATTACATGTTTTTGCATAATGTGCTAAATGCTGTCTTTTACCGCTTTGATATTATCTGAACTGTATATAAACTGTGCCGAAACCCTTCTCTTCTTACCTCCGGGGAGAAGCTCGCTGGTCGAGACTCCCTATTCTGTTAGTGTCAATACCTGAAATAAGAAAGAGGTCGGACAAGTTACAAAGCCGGACGATCTCGCAGGTCCCCGGTACGTAGCCCCTCCTCGACTCGAGCTGTCCGCTCGGGTACACAGTCTAGAACAAATACCCAGGTTACGAACCTAGAATAACTTGACTTCATACCGGATCCCTAGTAGGAACGCTTATCTGCATCATGTTGCATTTGACTTAGGGGACTCAACACAGGGGTTGGGTCCGTCTAGGACAGGCAACCTGAAATGAAAAGACCACCCTGCTGCATCCTCTTTGTTTTGCGCATTTATTTGCTTAGGTTCCGCATGCTGACCGGTTTCTAAAAAAAAAAAAAAGGGAAAATGGCAGCGTAGAGAGATAATTACTTATTTTGGAAAAATAAAACCAATGTCCAAGTAGTGTCAAAACCTCGCCGGAATTTTTCTAAAAAAAAAGAATAAAAACAAAATTTGTCTTCTTAGTTTGAATTAAAAAAAAATACAATTTTTTTTTTAAATCAAAAAGGAAAAAAAGGTATTTATTTAAAAGAAAAAAACGGAAATTCATAATTCAAAAAAAATGTTGTTTCTTTTACCCCTTTTATAAATTCAGACTAATAGTCCAAATATTTCCAAAAAATTAGTAATAAATATTTTCTTTAATCTTTATCTCTTTTCAAAAAAAAAAATAATAAAAATACGTATTCTTGATTTTTAGGTTTATTTGATTTTCTCTATTCATGATATGCCCGAACTACGCGGGTATGATTCTCACCGGATGTGAGATACGTAGGCAACCCTCATCGGGTCCAACCCCATCTTTTGCTAAAAAGCCAAAAACAATTAATTAATAATAATAATAAAAAACAAATAATATGTCAAATATTGATTTTTGTCGTAAATAAGTCGGGTGATGTTGTTTTGCCATAAATAGCCGAATGTTCCCGAAAGGGACGCCGGAAGGTTGACTTTGCATAAACAGCCACTTTTGGGTCATTTTAAGATTTGGTCCAGTTGACCCACACAGCCTTAAAATCTTCGTCCCCAAAGTGTTTAAAGGCCGTGTTCAAAACTTGATCCCCTTTGTAAAATATTCTGGAGTCAAGTCGTTTTTTGTTAAAATCACCTTAATAAATGTGCAGGATGAGCACGATGCAAAATGAACCTTTTTCAATAATGACCAAAATCCCTGTCAAGTTACGGCTATGGTGGAATGATCTAGGTGTTGAAGGACAGAATGAGGTCAAGAAATATTTGAAAGGTCTTGTGGGTTTGTTGGAAATCCAGCCCCGGGGAGATATCATAAGAGCTTTGGTTACCTACTGGGACCCAGCGCACAATGTTTTCCATTTCTCTGATTTTGAACTCACCCCGACTTTGGAAGAAATGGTCGGGTACATCGGGAATGCGGAATTTCCGTTGAGGCAAAAATACCTGGTCGCCCCAAGAGTTGTCACGGTACATCGATTCCTAGATTCATTGAAGATACCCAGAACGGTCCATAACCCAGATCTGGCAGCCGGATTTTGCACTCCAAGCTTCATATATGATAGGTACGGTCATAAGGGGGGATTCAACAATCCCATCAACAAACTGTGCAGCAAAGGTGTTCGTCAGAAGTGGGACAAACACAGATGGGTAGCTTTCATGATGATGTTCATGGGCCTTCTGGTATTTCCAAGGAAAGACGGAAACATTGATTTGAAGATATCCGGGGTTGTCAGCACTTTACTCACGCAAAGTGACAGTACTCTCGCGCCAATGGTGGTATCTGACATCTTTCGAGCTCTTACGACTTGTAAAGCTGGGGGACATTTCTTCGAAGGTTGTAACTTGCTCCTACAGATATGGATGACTGAGCACCTTTGCCGTCATTCCGAGATTTTGAGCCATGGTTCTCCGAAAAAAATTTGCATAGAAGAATCTTACATGAGAACCAAAGAGATCAGTTTGCCCAAAGGGGTCCTGGCATGGACCTCGTTCTTTCAAGCTCTTACTGCCGGCCAAATACAATGGACACTAGGATGGCTGCCTGTTGATGAGATCCTATATATGTCGGCAGCTAAAACTCATTTCTTACTGATGGGGCTTAAGAGCATTCAACCTTACGCACCCTGCCGAGTTTTGAGACAGTTCGGAAGATGCCAGACAGTACCTCATGAGGAAGATCTTAGCACTCAAGCAGTTGAGATAAGTCCTAACGGACAATTCCCAGAAGCAAAGATTCGCCAAATCTGGAGTGAGTGTCAATATTTGAAATCAGATACTTGCGTGCGGGATCGAGCCAAAGGAGAGACGGCGCCAGGTTACCTTGCATGGTATAGAAGGGAACTTGAGCATGAAAGGCCAGCTAAGAGACCCCACATCCGGAATTTCACCGAATCATCGCAAAGGCAGTGGGATTGGTTAGCAAAGGAAAGAGGCTATTGCGCCGAAATCAGCAGGTTAAAGCAACAAGTGGAAAGTTTGAAATATGAGCACAACGTGCAAGATGCTACCAATCTGGGAGAGCGGAACAGGTTAATTTAGGAAAACAAAATGCTCAGAGCCCAGATCAAACAGATAAGTATGGATGCGGATAAACAGCCAAGGCGTCGATCAGACGAGCAGCTGATAAAAAGGCTAAAAGGGGTAATCAGGGAATGGCAAGATGGTTTGGAGAAATCCGAAAACGTCATAGCAGAGCTCAGGGCACAGTGGGATACAAGAGTAGATAAGCATCGCCGATGCTTGAACCAATTGAAACATGACCACGAGAAGACTGTTGCCAAAATAAAGAGAGAGATGGCTACACTTGAGTTTAAAGCAGTTAAGCGGGCCAGGGATTTCCAATTGGAGAGTAGATGTTGTTACAACCTGTTGGCCCAAATGAAGACAGAAGTACGGCAGCTGAAGAATCAGCATATACAAGACTCACAGGTATTCAAGACGTGCAGTGATCAGATAAGACACCTACTCATAGAGAAGAAACAAACCAGAGATAAGATCAGGGCCATTGCCCATGCCATCATCAGACGGTGTCGGCGGTGCGAAAACATGACCTGCGTTACCGTTCTCCCAGCCGTGTTGGGTTATGTCAAACAGACCATGCACGAGTTGGAGCAGCTCGAAAGGGATCTCGCACCTAGAACCGCGAAAAGGCCGAATGATGCCTCGCAGGTCCCTAAGTTGGAAAATTAACCTCTGGTCAAGTCTTGTTTTAGTTGAGCTTTGATGTTTTCCCATATGTTGTTTTCTATTTTTCCTTCAATCAAATAGGGTCAAAGAACCGTGGAGTCTGTACTGTTGCTATTTTGTTTGAAGCAATGTGTAATAGCAAATTTTGATAATGAAATTAAGTGACTCCGGAAGAATTTCTATGTGTCTTTACTTTGAGGCAGAACTACGCCTGGTCTGATTCACGCGGGGACGTGATACGTAGGCAATCCCCATAAGATTCGACCGCTTTTAATAAATAAAGAAAAGAAAATGTAAATAAAATAAAACGCAGAGTTTCGCAAAATAGATGACACATGTTGTTTGAAGCAAAGCATGTAGAAACGGTTAACTGCCTAGGAGCATTGCATCCTATATGTGTTATGATCAAATCTGTTAAAGCTCTAACGCTAACAAAGTTTGTTATTGTCTGATATCAGACAGTTAGTTGTTAAAGAATTCTGGCAACACACTCATACCAAACCAGATCCAAAGGACCGGTAGCAACAAGCATGACTACTTCGGAGAATAGCAATGAGGAAGAAAGGCCGATGAGCCAGTTGTTAAAAGAAGCGATGGAAAAGATTGAAAGGATGAGACTAGAGATGAATGCAATGCAGCTAGCCATAGCCAAAACACAAAAGAGCCCTGAAACACTGGGACACATGCCGGAATACCCTCACTTTGGCCCTTCCACAAGCCGCCCAAATCCCCTTTACCATCAAGAAAGAAGCCCTCATGATTCCCAAGCTCCACCACCCCACCAGCCTCTCCCAACACCCAATATTCCCATTTTTGTGGGACCTACATCAGCCCTTTTGCAAAGAACGACCAGTGAGCCATTGTTTCAGGTTCACGATACACAATACTATCCCCCTGAGCCTACATTCCATGCACCCAAGCCTCAAGCTTACAATCCACATTTAGAAGTTCCGGCAGAGGTTGAGAAGCCAGTTAAGGCTCCCGAACAGGATGAAGTGTTGAGAAAGTTCAAAAGCCTGGAGCAGTCCTTCAGGAACTTGCACGGATTGGGCAATCAAATCAGTGTAGCATACAAAGATCTGTGTCCTTTCCCAGACGTCCAACTCCCGGCTGGTTTTAAGATGCCTAAGTTTGATTTATATGAAGGGCACGGTGATCCCATGGCACATTTGCGGGGATTCTGTAGCAAAATGAGAGGGGCAGGCGGCAAGGATGAGCTGTTGATAGCTTATTTCGGCCAAAGTCTGAGCGGATCTGCACTAGAATGGTATACCAGGCAGGATTTCAGCAGGTGGTACACATGGGATGATCTGGCGCAGGCTTTTGCAGGTCATTTCCAGTACAATCTAGAGATAGTCCCTGACCGTCTCACATTATTGAGAACTGGGAAGAAACCCGGGGAAAGTTTTCGCGAGTTCGGGTTCCGCTGGAGAGAACAAGCAGCTAGAGTCGATCCTCCCATGAGAGAGGGAGAGATGGTGGACTATTTCTTGCAGACACTGGATCCAACCTACTTTGGTCACTTGGTGACAACAGTTGGAAAATCTTTCAACGAGGTGGTCAAGATAGGGGTCATGATAGAAGAGGGTCTGAGGTCTGACAAAATCTTGAACTATTCGGCACTCAAAGCCACAACCCAGGCTATTCAAAGCGGCACGGGAGGTGCGCTGAGAAGAAAGAAAGAAGAGGTTGCCACGATCGAGGCAGGCAGTTGGTCCAGGGCTGGCAGGCCGCACTACAACCAACCCAGACCTCACAGGTCAAACTACCCATACAACCCACCACAAAATTTCTATCCACCTCGAGAACCACATTGTTCCGTACACCAAGCCCAAGCATACACTCAGCCTCCGGTTCGCCCACAATGGCGCGCACCGGCTCCCCAGAACATATATGCACCACCACAAAACACCTACCCTCCACCAAGGGCGTATAGAAACCCTTCAGGGGCAGGCTTTTGGGGAAATCCAGATGCTAGGAATGACAGGTTGCGGAAGCAGAGAACTTTCACGGAGCTGGGAGAAACCTACACCGCTTTGTTCCACAAACTGAGGCAATTGGGTTTGGTTAGTCTTGTCCAGACTCGAGAACCAAATCCACCACCTCAGAATTTGGATCGATCAATCAGTTGTGAATACTGCTCAGGGATGCTCGGGCATGATACCGAGAAGTGCTGGAAATTAAGGCATGCCATACAGGATCTTATCGACACCAATAAGATCGAGGTCCAGACACCAGAAGCTCCTAACATCAACCAAAACCCACTGCCAGCGCACCACGAAACTCACATGATTGAGTTGGTGTGTGAGGGAGGAGAATTGAGAAAACCCTCACAAACAGTGATGATGATCCAAGCCGCCCCGAAAGGAAGTCTCAACCAGTGGAGGAACGAGTGTACAGTCGCAGGGAGAAGGCGTCAAGCCGGTAGTGATATTGGGAAAGAGCCCGTCCGCCATAACAAGCAAACCCGAGCCAAGCAAGTTGGTAATACCAGGGATCCCGCCCACACCGGCGGTCGTGTTGAAAGGGGTATGTAGAGAACGGGTGACCATAAAGCCTGTGGTCCAGCTGCCGATGATTGACAGCAGGGCTGTGCCTTGGAAATATGAAAAGGCGGTGGTGATGTACAAAGGAAAACAGGTGGAAGAAGTCAGTTGTGAAGCGCAAGGGCTGACTCGATCAGGTCGATGTTTTGCTCCGGTGGAGCTAAGAAGAACCAACCCAGTTGCAACCAAGAAACCTGTGTCCGAAGAAGAGGCTGAAGAGTTCCTGAGGAAGATGAAAGTACAGGACTATTCTGTGGTCGAACAGCTGAGAAAAACACCGGCCCAGATCTCACTGTTGTCGTTACTGATCCATTCTGAGGAGCATCGTCGGACCCTGATAAAGATATTGAACGAAGCTCATGTACCCAGTGATATTTCTGTAAACCACCTGGAAACCATTGCCAGCAAGATTTTCGAGGTGAACAGGGTAACATTCTCAGATGATGACCTGCCAGTGGAGGGTACGGAGCATAATAAGGCTCTATACTTAGCTGTCAAATGTGAAGACTCGGTGGTAACTCGAGTATTGGTGGATAATGGCTCAAGCGCCAATATTTGCCCACTACCAACTTTGAACCAGTTAAAGATCGACCACGGAAGGATCCACAAGAACAGTATCTGTGTCCGAGGGTTTGACGGAAACGGAACAGCCACTGTAGGGGATGTTGTACTTGAACTGACCATCGGTTCCTGTTTACCATGGAATTCCAGGTGTTAGATGCCACAGTTTCTTATAACCTGCTGTTAGGACGACCATGGATTCATGCAGCCAAAGCGGTGCCTTCCACACTACATCAGATGGTGAAGTTCGAGTGGGAAAGACAAGAGGTCGTGTTACACGCGAGGACACAACGTGCACCACGGGTGGAGCAATTGTACCTTTCATAGAGACTACTGATGACAAAGGTCCTTGGGTCTACCAGATTTTCGATACAGGGTCAGCCAACAAAATTTCTGAAGGAGAAATCATCCCGCACCCTAGGATAGCTGCCGCGACAGCCATGATGGTTTCGGAAATGCTGGGTAATGGATTTGTGCCAGGAAAAGGCCTGGGAGTCGAGCTTCAAGGGATTGTCCAACCTGTATCCCTTCCTAAAAATCTGAAAACTTTCGGATTGGGTTTCAAACCAACCGCAGCAGATAGGAAGCAAGCGCGAAAAATGAAGAAGAGGGTTTGGTTTCTGCCTAAGCCGGTGCCACGTCTCTCGAGGTCTTTTGTCAAAACAAGTGCCAAGGGGTCACCAGTCCCAAAGATTCTAGGACCTTTGATCGGTATAAATGAAGACCTAAATCAGAGTTTTGAGAGGCTATTCGCGGATGTCAGTATGGTGGAAGCTGGAGAAAGTTCTAGCAGAGCAGAGATACAGTTTGTGGGGCCTGAGGCCAAGACCAACAATTGGACGGTTACTCTTCTTCCTGTCCGAGGGGAGTCTTGGTAGTAGGCTTTGATTTATGTTTTGTGTGTTTTGTTTTGTCTGGATTATTCAAGGGTGTAATCCAAATTTTACTTTCGTTTTTGTAAAAGTGTGAACCCTTTTATCCCGCAAGTTTAATAAAGTTCTTTTCTTTTGTCCCATTTTAATTTTGTTTTGTTCTTTTTCTTTCTGAACAGTTCTCTTTTTACTGGTTCTAATGACATGGCATGCACAGCGGATCTTCGACCTAGTCTAATAAATCAATCTGAATCTGACTCAATGATGCAAGAGGTCGTTTGTGATGATGAATCTGAATGTGATGAAGGTGAAGCCTTCGAAGAGATAAACCGAGAATTATGCCAATTTGAAGAAAAACCCAAGCCTAACCTAAATGACACTGAGGCTGTAAACCTAGGAGACGCTGATAACGTCCAAGAAACCAAAATCAGCATCCACATTGAGCCGAATGTCAGGGAAGAATTGATCAGAACCCTCATGGAATTCAAAGATGTTTTTGCATGGTCCTATGACGATATGCCTGGATTAAGCACAAATTTAGTGGTTCACAAATTGCCCACTGACCCGGCATACCCTCCGGTCAAGCAAAAACTAAGGAAATTTAAAACAGAAATGAGTGTAAAAATCAAAGAAGAGGTGATTAAGCAGTTGCAGGCAAAGGTCATTCGGGTCACTCGATATCCCGAGTGGTTGGCCAATGTGGTACCAGTCCCAAAGAAGGATGGAAAAATCAGGGTGTGCGTCGACTACCGCAACCTCAACAAAGCAAGTCCCAAGGACAATTTTCCGTTACCCAACATCCATATCTTGATCGATAATTGCGCGGGCGCGAGATCGGATCCTTTGTAGATTGCTATGCGGGTTATCATCAGATCCTAATGGACGAGGAAGATGCGGAGAAAACAGCATTTATTACGCCATGGGGAACCTACTGCTATCGGGTAATGCCATTCGGGTTAAAGAACGCCGGGGCAACGTACATGCGAGCAATGACTGCTGTGTTTCATGACATGATACACAAGGAAATCGAGGTGTACGTCGATGATGTGATCATCAAATCTTGGCGTCAGGAGGACCATGTAGCAGACCTAAGGAGATTTTTCCAAAGACTCCGGAGGTATGATATCAAGCTTAACCCGGCCAAATGCGCATTCGGGGTTCCATCAGGAAAGTTGCTAGGATTCATCGTCAGTCGACGGGGGATTGAGTTAGACCCATCCAAAATTGAATCCATCCGAGATTTGCCACCGCCAAGGAACAAAACAGAGGTAATGAGTTTGCTGGGTAGACTCAATTACATCAGCAGGTTCATCGCTCAACTCACAGCGACTTGTGAGCCCATATTTCGGCTGCTTGAGAAAGGATGCTGCGGTAGGTTGGACGGCAGAGTGTCAGGAGGCTTTCGACCAAATCAAAGGGTATCTGTCTAATCCACCCGTATTGGTCCCGCCTAAGCCCGGGAAGCCCCTAATTCTTTACCTGACGGTCTTGGAAAATTCATTTGGTTGTGTGTTGGGGCAGCATGATGACACAGGAAGGAAGGAGCAAGCCATCTACTATCTTAGCAAGAAATTCACAGTACATGAGGTCAAGTACACTCAACTCGAGAAAACATGTTGCGCCCTAACTTGGGTAGCTCAGAAGTTGAAACACTACCTGTCTTCGTATACTACTTATCTCATATCCCGTTTGGACCCATTGAAGTATATCTTTCAGAAACCTATGCCCACGGGAAGGTTGGCAAAATGGCAAATTCTGCTCACAGAGTTTGATATCGTCTATGTAACGAGGACGGCCATGAAAGCCCAGGCGCTGGCAGACCATTTGGCAGAGAATCCCGTTGATGAAAAATACGAGCCCTTAAGAACGTATTTTCCTGACGAAGAGGTAATGCATACAAATGAGTTGGAATTGCCTGAGGAACCGGGTTGGAAGCTTTTCTTCGATGGAGCTGCAAACGCGAAAGGGGTTGGAATAGGAGCAGTACTCATTTCTGAAACAGGACGGCATTATCCTGTTACGGCTCAACTACGCTTCTATTGCACCAACAATATGGCCGAGTATGAGGCTTGCATTCTGGGTCTGCGCTTGGCTGCTGACATGGATGTCCAAGACGTCTTGGTCTTGGGAGACTCGGACCTCTTGGTACATCAAATTCAGGGTGAATGGGAAACACGAGATCTAAAACTCATACCATACCGACAATGCTTGCATGATCTGAGCAAGCAATTTCGATCGGTGAAGTTCAAACACATCCCGAGAGTTCACAATGAGGTTGCGGATGCCTTGGCCACCTTAGCATCAATGCTGCACCACCCTGACAAAATGTATGTTGATCCTCTACACATCCAGGTCCGTGATCAGCACGCCTACTGCAATGCCATAGAAGAAGAAGCAGATGGCGAACCCTGGTTTCATGATATCAAGGAATACCTCAGAATGGGGATATATCCAGAACATGCCTCTAGAGACCAAAAAAGAGCCCTTCGGCGTTTGTCGAATGGTTTCTTCCTCAGTGGAGGAGTATTGTACAAAAGAACCCCGGATTTGGGATTGTTGAGATGCATAGATGCCAGTCAAGCAACGACGGTTATGGCAGAGGTACATGCTGGAGTTTGTGGGCCACACATGAGCGGATATGTATTGGCAAGAAAGATCCTTCGAACAGGGTGTTATTGGCTCACCATGGAACACGACTGTATCACTTTTGTGAGGAAATGCCATCAGTGCCAGATACATGGAGATTTGATTCATTCTCCGCCAACAGAGTTACATACGATGTCAGCACCCTGGCCGTTTGTGGCATGGGGCATGGATGTCATTGGGCCCATCGAGCCGGCAGCATCCAACGGTCATAGGTTCATTCTAGTGACCATTGATTACTTCACCAAATGGGTTGAGGCTAAAACCTTCAAATCAGTAACCAAGAAGGCAGTGGTGGACTTTGTTCACTCCCATATCATCTGCAGATTTGGGATCCCAAAAGTGATCATCACGGATAACGGTGCGAATCTTAATAGCAGCTTGATGAGAGAGGTATGCCAACAATTCAAGATTACACACCGCAATTCCACCCCATATCGTCCCAAGGCGAATGGAGCAGTCGAAGCAGCCAATAAGAATATCAAGAAGATACTGCGAAAAATGGTGGAAGGGTCCAGACAATGGCACGAGAGATTACCCTTTGCTTTGTTGGGTTACCGCACTACCGTCCGAACCTCCATAGGCACAACTCCTTATTTGTTGGTGTATGGAACTGAGGCCGTAATACCAGCGGAGGTCGAAATTCCGTCCCTCCGAATTGTCGCTGAAGCCGGGATTAATGATGATGAATGGGTCAAAGCTCGATTGGAACAGTTGAGCCTGATAGATGAGAAAAGATTGGCAGCAGTGTGTCATGGTCAGCTGTACCAGAAGAGAATGGCAAGAACATATAATAAGAAGGTGCGCCCCAGGAAGTTTGAAGTAGGGCAGCAGGTATTGAAGAAGATCCTCCCACATCAGGTCGAGGCAAAAGGCAAATTCGCCCCAAATTGGCAAGGGCCTTATATCGTGACCAGAGTATTGTCCAACGGTGCTTTGTGTTTGACAGATGTCGAAGGTAGATGTGTCGACATGGCTATCAATTCAGATGCAGTCAAGAGATATTATGCGTAATTTCTTTAATTATGGCAATTTTTGGTTTATTTGTTTGTATTTGGCATTTATTGGATAATGAGATGACGGAGGCAATTCTTTCTTCTATCCAAACACTTTTAACCCTTGCTTCCCCCTTTGAGCCTTAAGTAATTCTTTTATACCCATCTTTTGGAATCAGTAATGGAAAAGACATGAAAAAAAGAGAAGAAGAAAAGAGAAAAATGAAAAGAAAGAAAAAAAGAGAAAAAAAAAGGAAAGAAAAAAAAGAAGAAGATAAAATCATAAGAAAATACAAAACCGTGGGAACTACGTTTGACCTGATTCCTCAAAGAGGATACGTAGGCGCCTCACGGCTCGGTCATAGTATGCATCATAGCGAATATAGGATGCATAGTGTACATAGTGTGCATAATAGGCACAGTGTGCGTAACGCACATAGCGCAACATAAGTGTAAAAAATAAATTCCCCAAGCAAGAAAACTGGGGCAGAGGTTATGTTTTAAGTTCCAACAAAGGTTTGATTCCAAAAGTTGTAGCACATCACCCATCAAATTATTTTCATTTTTATAGCCTTTCTTTAACCCCATACCAGTGCCAACATCAACGTCCAAAAGACCTCCCGATCAATGTTCAAGAGATGTCGAGTCAGGCAAATACGGCCGAGGATAATACACCGATCCCCAGCAAAGAAGAGGATCGCAAGACTGGGAATGAACTGATGGTCAAAGGAATCCCCAGAAGAGAGGATCGTATCTACAACGCCCCGATTCCTCGAAAGAAATAAAATGAGAGAGTCTTATCGGTGAAAACCTTCACAGGCACCGAGAGGCGATGTAAGATGAGGGATATGAAATGAGAGTCTTATTGGTGAAAACCTTCACAAGCACCATAAGGCGTCGGGAGATGAGAGAAAAGAGAGAGTCTCATTAGTGAAAACCCCTCGAAGGGCACTATGAGGCGACAAGATAGATCAACAAAAAACGACCACATTCGCAACGAGATGGACAACCATTTATCATCCCCAGCAAGTCAGACCATCGGGCAAATCGATTGATACAAATAGACTGGGTCGGGAATCTATGGCGCACGTCATGATCACGGGGACCAGTCATGTCCTCCAGATAAGTTCTTCTGAGGTTCTTCTCCCCACCAAATATGGGTTCAGAAAGATTTTCTTCTTCTAGCTTTTATTTTTTCTTCCTAAAATTTGTCTTGAAAAGAATTTTTCAAAGCTTACTACCAGAAACCGGAGGGGAATTCATCTAAGGCAGGATAATACAAACAGTCTTAGAAGCCGATCCCAGGCAATGCAGTGATCGTGCCCGACAATTTTGGAGGAAGTAAGCTCCAAAAGGGAGTGGTGTCGGGAGTTAAAAGCAGACTCCCACAGCACGTGCTTAAAGGGAAAGCAGAAAAGGGGATTAATTGAAAGCCAATCCCCAGCAGGCTAGAGACCCCCAGCAGGCAACTCTGCCCACAAATCAATTATGGGACATAGAGCAAGAAAGAGAAGAAAGGAAAAATCATCCGTCAGAAAGCCACCCTCTACCACCACGATAAAAACTAATTAAATCCTTTTGTTTGCTGCAGGAAAACAAAAGATTGATGATGGAAGCAAGACGCAACGCCAGGGAAACCACCAAAAACCGGGGCAGAAAATTTTCTGCCGATTGTCAAAAATTTTCTCGGAAGAACGGGAAAACAATTTCAAATACATTTAAGTTCTAGGTCGCCCACCAGTATAATGCGGGAATACATTTAAGTTCTAGGTCGCCCACCAGTATAATGCGGGAATACATTTAAGTTCTAGGTCGCCCACCAGTATAATGCGGGAATACATTTAAGTTCTAGGTCGCCCACCAGTATAATGCGGGAATACATTTAAGTTCTAGGTCGCCCACCAGTATAATGCGGGAATACATTTAAGTTCTAGGTCGCCCACCAGTATAATGCGGGAATACATTTAAGTTCTAGGTCGCCCACCAGTATAATGCGGGAATACATTTAAGTTCTAGGTCGCCCACCAGTATAATGTGGGAATACATTTAAGTTCTAGGTCGCCCACCAGTATAATGCGGGAATACATTTAAGTTCTAGGTCGCCCACCAGTATAATGCGGGAATACATTTAAGTTCTAGGTCGCCCACCAGTATAATGCGGGAATACATTTAGCTCTAGATTTTGGAATCAGTGGCCCCGCCTGAAGACGGAAGGTTACAACAGAGATCCCCAAGCAGGAAACAATAAAATCCCCAGCGCCAAGAGGCAGAAGGCTGCCAAAGCAAGCGCACATTCAAAAGAAAGAAGGAACGCGTCTCAGAAGAAGCAGTTCGGAAACATTATAGCATGCTCAACGTAACAATTTTGATGAAAAGCCATACCGCCGAAGAAACAATTTAAAGGCTTGAAGAAGAGGGTATGTTCCCAACGAGTCAAGCGAAGTGATGAAAACTAGCATTCAGAAAAGGCGAAGGACCAGCATCATCTCCAAAGTTCACAAAATAAAGGCATCAGAGGAAAGCATTAGCCGACAAGAAAGCAAGGCAACAAGAACAAGTTGAAGATAGAAGAGATCTCACACTCTAGCTTAACTTCTTGTTTTTCCTTTCAAGAACAATGTAACAAGGAGATCAGTGAGCAGTAGCATCCTACAGCAGCATGCAACAGCGCACAACAGCAGCAAGCACTACAGTCACACAGTAGTCCCAGCTACCAAAATTTCCCGAACTACATTGACCTGATTCCTGTTCAGCCCAGGATATGTAGGAAACCTCTGAAGCAAAGGTTCGGTCAAATCTTTTTCTAAAAAAATGCTTCACACGGAGTACTCAGATGAGCAAAAATCACCCGCTTTATCTTTGCACGAAAACCCTTCGTGTCTTCGGGCAAAGAGAGGCAGCTGTAAGCACGTGATTTTTGCTTCACGAGCAATCACTCCAAAAGGAAAACAAAAAAAATAATAAAAATAGTGACAAATGACCCCGCGGTACAAGTTTTTCATGACATGTATTGCTAGTCATTTGTGGGTCTGTCCATTTTGCATTTAATCATTATCAAACAAAATACAAAAATATGTGTGTCATTAAAAGAAAATTCAAAATTTATATATGTGCATCGTTCGTTCTAGGTTGTGATTTAACTTACTTAAACATTTTAATTTGGTATGATAATTGTGTTGAGGTGTTACATTGTTGTTTGTTTTAATTTCATTTGTTTTATTATTTATTTTGTTTTAGTTGTATTTAGAAAACAAAGAAAAGAGGGATTAAAATTGATTTGGGCCCAGAAAGTGAAACAAAAAAGGCCCAAAACCGGCACTCAAACCTAGTCCAAATCCGGCCTGCCCAAACGTTGGTTCAAACGACGCCGTATCAGCGTCCTTATTAGAGCCGTTGATCTGACTCAAACAAACGGTCCTGATCAAGCCACTCATTTAACCCCAAACGACGTCGTCTTAGGCATTTGATCTGAGCCGTTCAACCCCTTGATCCAACGGACCCAGGTTTTCCACCCTAAACCCGTCCAGTTTTGACCCGATCCAGCCATACCCGGCACCAACCCCTCACTTAAACCAAACGACCCCGTTTAACTACCAAACGACCCCGTCTTATTTCTCACCATCAGATCCAAGCCGTTGAGATCATCTGATCTAACGGCTCAGATACAATCCCCTACTCCGTATATAAACCCTCTATCACTCCCCACGCCCCCTATCCGAACCCCCCTTCATCGTCCCCAAGCTCAAACACTGAAACCCCAAACCCTAGCAAGCCGCCCTAGCTTCCCTTTCACCAGAACCCGGCGGCACGAACGCCGGTGACCACCTCCTAAACACCCTAAGTCCCCCTCACTCTCCTGAACATGGATCTGCTATCCATTTGCCTCGAATCACTTTCTTTCGTCTCGAATCTTCATTTGAAGATTTGAGTCGAACCCGGACCTATGCCAAATTACCCCATCTTCATACCAGACACTCCCCTGACCCTCCTCGTGACCAAACCAAGCTTGGTTTGGTCCGAATCTACCCACGACTCCTGAAAAACCAGATCTGAAAATCCGGACCTTAGAACACATGCACCTGGGGAATCCGGCCAGTCTTAACAGGGGTTTGAGGTCTAATAGACCTTAGTCAAGGTGTTCTCATGTGAGAACACCCTGATTAAAGTTTGTTCGGCCTCAAGAGTTCGAAGTTGAGTCAGATTTGGGTCGTTTTGATTTCAAACTTTTTTCGGTAAGTTTTCTTTTCTCTTTGTTTAGTTCTAATTAAGTTGTCAGCATGCTTCGTTGTGCTTGTTTGTTATTTTGTTATTTTTCATTCGGATTTCTTCCATCTCTGTCAAAGGCCTCTTGTTTGGTCAATTGTTTTCTGTTTGTGTTCTGAATGTACCCCATGATAAACGTGATCGTCAATTAGATTAGTCGTCAAATGAGTTAATTCATATAGACCCCAGTAATTGAACAAAAGCTGTCTGATGCCCTTTAGGTCCCTGAACGTATTGTTTATATGAGCGACTGATTATTACCTGTTATAATTAGTATAGTCGACCTGATAAATGTCGTCGATTAATTTTCTACGACTGAATGTTCAAATATTCTGAATGGACCTGTATTATGGTTTGAATTTTGGGCATTACCTATGAATGTTAGTTTGTAACTACATTGTAAACAATTAAAAGAACCAGGCTGGGGCAGTTCTGAAATCGAATGATCAAAGCCCAAAGTGCCCTGATGCTGCAATAGGCAGGGCAGTAATAATCAAGGTTAAACAGGGGTAGTTTGGGGCTTGAGAAGAACAGAAAAATTATTTTTAATGAGCTGACAAGTAGGGTACTAATTTAGGATTAAACTAATGCTCAATGGGGAACAAGATACAAGGGTATGGGGTTTAAAATGAATAAATAAAATGAGCCCATAACTCTTGATTAAACAAAAACCAGGCGTGGGGAACAGGGGGCTGGCACCAAAAGATGCTTAGGCATGGGCTTAAAAGAGTATGGGCAGACTGCAAGTTGCAGCATGAAGGCAGCTTAACTGCACTGGGTCATTTGGCTTATAAATAAGCTGTTTTAGAACATAAGGAGGGGGGAATTTTTAGTCTTGAGGCTGGAATTTTTAATCTTGAGAAAGGTCTAGTGAGTTTAAAAGAAAACTGAAAAAACATAAGGTAGTTTCCAGTAAACATTGCAACCACACACTGTCTGAAAGCTATATAAGAATCCATATTGGAAAGCTGTCTTGGCCAAGTTCTGTTGTTTGCACTGACTGAGTTGCTTGTGATTGTTGAACTGCTGGTGTTGCTGCATTGAACACTCTTTTACTTCTGGTGTTTCATTACTCTTTTTCTGGGATTACTGGTTTGGCACTCGACTATTTGCTGGTCCTCTTTGTTCTGGAAAAAATTGTTGGTTGTCTGAGGGTTGTGGAAAACATTTGGTTTGGTTTGTTGCTGTGTTGTTGCTGTGAATCTGCTGTTGCTGTTGTTTGCTGCGTACTACTCAGCTGATCCTTTTCCTTCTTCTTCTGTTCCTCTACATCAGGTACACAACCAAGGCACTATCAAATGTAATGGGAACATTGAGCATGAATGCGAAAAGAAAAGACCTGAAGTTGATTTTCATACATAGATTGTTATATTAGATATCATGTACTGTATGATAATTTTCATTCTTGTGTTGACAATAGAAGCAGTCTGTATGCCCAGTGTATATCAATATAGGTTAGCTAAATGATAGCTTACATACGTATGCTGATAGGTGATAATATGCTCAATGAAATAGGTTGCATCTCAGATTTAGTTTACTTTGCAGTATATGCTGTAATGTATGCCAAGTATGAAAACTGTACATCATGGGTTAAGTTCTTCCTTTTCTGATTAATGGTCTCATATAACTAATAAACTCCCTGTTAAGACAAAGAACACAAAACTTGCAATCTCAACCTCGTGAAGGTCGAGTTCAGGTCAAAACAGGCCAAGCAGGCTTGCTTCGAGCAAGCAGTGGCCCAGATTTGGCCCATCACGCATGGGTTGATTTGGGCCCGTGATTATTTATTCGACTGACTGTGCACGCAGCTTCGTTCCTGATTTTTAAGCATTTCCGAATTCCGTTACAAATAACTTGCAAGCATGTAATTAATTAGGACTATCTACTGTTTTCAATTGATAGAGACAAACACGACAAGAAACGTAGTTGTTATAGGATACCCCTTTAAAATAAGAACGAGATGAGCCTCGACGAAAAATAAACAAAACGCGCAGATGCGGGGCCCTTGTTAAATGTATATTATCGAAGCATTTAGTTTCCAGGACGGGTTGTTTAGCTAATCTCACAACCCTCCTAAAATAACAATACGTTAGACTCTTTAGGACGCGCCTTAATAAATCTTACCTTCTTAAACTCGGGTACACATTTATGTGACCCAAATCCAATTCTCAACGGAGTCGAAATGTGTTTCCCATCACGGGTACATTGATTGTGACGTGGTTCGAGATGCGTGTCCATGACGTTGCAAATTCATTTTAAAAAAATAAGAATGAGATGAGCCTCGCCAAATAAAAATACAAATTGCGGGGCCCTCAGTAAATATTTGCTTTAAAAATTATTTAGACTTCGGGATGGACCGTTTAGTAAAATTCCACGGTCCTACCCAAAATAAATACGCTAGTCGCTTTAGGCGCGCCTTTAATAATTTAATTTCCTTAAACTCGGGTGCACATTGATGTGACCCAAATCCAAATCTCAACGGAGTCAAAGTGTGTCGACGACCACGGGTACATTGATTGTAACGTGGTTCGAGATACATTTTCACAACGTTGCAATTCTTGATAGAAACAGTAAATGATAAAAGCGGTTAAAAGTTAAATTTTGCACGTAAGTTCACACTTGTATAAAATCAGATAATCAAGCCGAATATAACAGTTGAGCGACCGTGCTAGAACCACGGAACTCGGGAATGCCTAACACCTTCTCCCGGGTTAACAGAATTCCTTATCCGGATTTCTGGTACGCAGACTGTAATATGGAGTCATTCTTTTCCTCGATTCGGGATTAAAATTGGTGACTTGGGACACCCTAAATCTCCCAAGTGGCGACTCTGAAATAAATAAACAAATCCCGTTTCGATTGTCCTTTAATTGGAAAAACTCCCTTCACCCTCGCGGGGGCGGAAAAAGGAGGTGTGACAGCTCTGGCGACTCCACTGGGGATCATGACCCAGAACCACTGGTTCAGGGTTCAAGAATTCGAGCTTAGAATAATTGTTATATTTGGCTTTATTATCTGATCTTTATTACATGTTTTTGCATAATGTGCTAAATGCTGTCTTTTACCGCTTTGATATTATCTGAACTGTATATAAACTGTGCCGAAACCCTTCTCTTCTTACCTCCGGGGAGAAGCTCGCTGGTCGAGACTCCCTATTCTGTTAGTGTCAATACCTGAAATAAGAAAGAGGTCGGACAAGTTACAAAGCCGGACGATCTCGCAGGTCCCCGGTACGTAGCCCCTCCTCGACTCGAGCTGTCCGCTCGGGTACACAGTCTAGAACAAATACCCAGGTTACGAACCTAGAATAACTTGACTTCATACCGGATCCCTAGTAGGAACGCTTATCTGCATCATGTTGCATTTGACTTAGGGGACTCAACACAGGGGTTGGGTCCGTCTAGGACAGGCAACCTGAAATGAAAAGACCACCCTGCTGCATCCTCTTTGTTTTGCGCATTTATTTGCTTCGGTTCCGCATGCTGACCGGTTTCTAAAAAAAAAAAAAAAAGGGAAAATGGCAGCGTAGAGAGATAATTACTTATTTTGGAAAAATAAAACCAATGTCCAAGTAGTGTCAAAACCTCGCCGGAATTTTTCTAAAAAAAAAGAATAAAAACAAAATTTGTCTTCTTAGTTTGAATTAAAAAAAAATACAATTTTTTTTTTAAATCAAAAAGGAAAAAAAGGTATTTATTTAAAAGAAAAAAACGGAAATTCATAATTCAAAAAAAATGTTGTTTCTTTTACCCCTTTTATAAATTCAGACTAATAGTCCAAATATTTCCAAAAAATTAGTAATAAATATTTTCTTTAATCTTTATCTCTTTTCAAAAAAAAATAATAATAAAAATACGTATTCTTGATTTTTAGGTTTATTTGATTTTCTCTATTCATGATATGCCCGAACTACGCGGGTATGATTCTCACCGGATGTGAGATACGTAGGCAACCCTCATCGGGTCCAACCCCATCTTTTGCTAAAAAGCCAAAAATAATTAATTAATAATAATAAAAAAACAAATAATATGTCAAATATTGATTTTTATCGTAAATAAGTCGGGTAATGTTGTTTTGCCATAAATAGCCGAAGGTTCCCGAAAGGGACGCCGGAAGGCTGACTTTGCATAAACAGCCACTTTTGGGTCATTTTAAGATTTGGTCCAGTTGACCCACACAGCCTTAAAATCTTCGTCCCCAAAGTGTTTAAAGGCCGTGTTCAAAACTTGATCCCCTTTGTAAAATATTCTGGAGTCAAGTCGTTTTTTGTTAAAATCACCTTAATAAATGTGCAGGATGAGCACGATGCAAAATGAACCTTTTTCAATAATGACCAAAATCCCTGTCAAGTTACGGCTATGGTGGAATGATCTAGGTGTTGAAGGACAGAATGAGGTCAAGAAATATTTGAAAGGTCTTGTGGGTTTGTTGGAAATCCAGCCCCGGGGAGATATCATAAGAGCTTTGGTTACCTACTGGGACCCAGCGCACAATGTTTTCCATTTCTCTGATTTTGAACTCACCCCGACTTTGGAAGAAATGGTCGGGTACATCGGGAATGCGGAACTTCCGTTGAGGCAAAAATACCTGGTCGCCCCAATGGGTTGAGGCTAAAACCTTCAAATCAGTAACCAAGAAGGCAGTGGTGGACTTTGTTCACTCCCATATCATCTGCAGATTTGGGATCCCAAAAGTGATCATCACGGATAACGGTGCGAATCTTAATAGCAGCTTGATGAGAGAGGTATGCCAACAATTCAAGATTACACACCGCAATTCCACCCCATATCGTCCCAAGGCGAATGGAGCAGTCGAAGCAGCCAATAAGAATATCAAGAAGATACTGCGAAAAATGGTGGAAGGGTCCAGACAATGGCACGAGAGATTACCCTTTGCTTTGTTGGGTTACCGCACTACCGTCCGAACTTCCATAGGCACAACTCCTTATTTGTTGGTGTATGGAACTGAGGCCGTAATACCAGCGGAGGTCGAAATTCCGTCCCTCCGAATTGTCGCTGAAGCCGGGATTAATGATGATGAATGGGTCAAAGCTCGATTGGAACAGTTGAGCCTGATAGATGAGAAAAGATTGGCAGCAGTGTGTCATGGTCAGCTGTACCAGAAGAGAATGGCAAGAACATATAATAAGAAGGTGCGCCCCAGGAAGTTTGAAGTAGGGCAGCAGGTATTGAAGAAGATCCTCCCACATCAGGTCGAGGCAAAAGGCAAATTCGCCCCAAATTGGCAAGGGCCTTATATCGTGACCAGAGTATTGTCCAACGGTGCTTTGTGTTTGACAGATGTCGAAGGTAGATGTGTCGACATGGCTATCAATTCAGATGCAGTCAAGAGATATTATGCGTAATTTCTTTAATTATGGCAATTTTTGGTTTATTTGTTTGTATTTGGCATTTATTGGATAATGAGATGACGGAGGCAATTCTTTCTTCTATCCAAACACTTTTAACCCTTGCTTCCCCCTTTGAGCCTTAAGTAATTCTTTTATACCCATCTTTTGGAATCAGTAATGGAAAAGACATGAAAAAAAGAGAAGAAGAAAAGAGAAAAATGAAAAGAAAGAAAAAAAAAGAAAAAAAAAGGAAAGAAAAAAAAGAAGAAGATAAAATCATAAGAAAATACAAAACCGTGGGAACTACGTTTGACCTGATTCCTCAAAGAGGATACGTAGGCGCCTCACGGCTCGGTCATAGTATGCATCATAGCGAATATAGGATGCATAGTGTACATAGTGTGCATAATAGGCACAGTGTGCGTAACGCACATAGCGCAACATAAGTGTAAAAAATAAATTCCCCAAGCAAGAAAACTGGGGCAGAGGTTATGTTTTAAGTTCCAACAAAGGTTTGATTCCAAAAGTTGTAGCACATCACCCATCAAATTATTTTCATTTTTATAGCCTTTCTTTAACCCCATACCAGTGCCAACATCAACGTCCAAAAGACCTCCCGATCAATGTTCAAGAGATGTCGAGTCAGGCAAATACGGCCGAGGATAATACACCGATCCCCAGCAAAGAAGAGGATCGCAAGACTGGGAATGAACTGATGGTCAAAGGAATCCCCAGAAGAGAGGATCGTATCTACAACGCCCCGATTCCTCGAAAGAAATAAAATGAGAGAGTCTTATCGGTGAAAACCTTCACAGGCACCGAGAGGCGATGTAAGATGAGGGATATGAAATGAGAGTCTTATTGGTGAAAACCTTCACAAGCACCATAAGGCGTCGGGAGATGAGAGAAAAGAGAGAGTCTCATTAGTGAAAACCCCTCGAAGGGCACTATGAGGCGACAAGATAGATCAACAAAAAACGACCACATTCGCAACGAGATGGACAACCATTTATCATCCCCAGCAAGTCAGACCATCGGGCAAATCGATTGATACAAATAGACTGGGTCGGGAATCTATGGCGCACGTCATGATCACGGGGACCAGTCATGTCCTCCAGATAAGTTCTTCTGAGGTTCTTCTCCCCACCAAATATGGGTTCAGAAAGATTTTCTTCTTCTAGCTTTTATTTTTTCTTCCTAAAATTTGTCTTGAAAAGAATTTTTCAAAGCTTACTACCAGAAACCGGAGGGGAATTCATCTAAGGCAGGATAATACAAACAGTCTTAGAAGCCGATCCCAGGCAATGCAGTGATCGTGCCCGACAATTTTGGAGGAAGTAAGCTCCAAAAGGGAGTGGTGTCGGGAGTTAAAAGCAGACTCCCACAGCACGTGCTTAAAGGGAAAGCAGAAAAGGGGATTAATTGAAAGCCAATCCCCAGCAGGCTAGAGACCCCCAGCAGGCAACTCTGCCCACTAATCAATTATGGGACATAGAGCAAGAAAGAGAAGAAAGGAAAAATCATCCGTCAGAAAGCCACCCTCTACCACCACAATAAAAACTAATTAAATCCTTTTGTTTGCTGCAGGAAAACAAAGGATTGATGATGGAAGCAAGACGCAACGCCAGGGAAACCACCAAAAACCGGGGCAGAAAATTTTCTGCCGATTGTCAAAAATTTTCTCGGAAGAACGGGAAAACAATTTCAAATACATTTAAGTTCTAGGTCGCCCACCAGTATAATGCGGGAATATATTTAAGTTCTAGGTCGCCCACCAGTATAATGCGGGAATACATTTAAGTTCTAGGTCGCCCACCAGTATAATGCGGGAATACATTTAAGTTCTAGGTCGCCCACCAGTATAATGCGGGAATACATTTAAGTTCTAGGTCGCCCACCAGTATAATGCGGGAATACATTTAAGTTCTAGGTCGCCCACCAGTATAATGCGGGAATACATTTAAGTTCTAGGTCGCCCACCAGTATAATGCGGGAATACATTTAAGTTCTAGGTCGCCCACCAGTATAATGTGGGAATACATTTAAGTTCTAGGTCGCCCACCAGTATAATGCGGGAATACATTTAAGTTCTAGGTCGCCCACCAGTATAATGCGGGAATACATTTAAGTTCTAGGTCGCCCACCAGTATAATGCGGGAATACATTTAGCTCTAGATTTTGGAATCAGTGGCCCCGCCTGAAGACGGAAGGTTACAACAGAGATCCCCAAGCAGGAAACAATAAAATCCCCAGCGCCAAGAGGCAGAAGGCTGCCAAAGCAAGCGCACATTCAAAAGAAAGAAGGAACGCGTCTCAGAAGAAGCAGTTTGGAAACATTATAGCATGCTCAACGTAACAATTTTGATGAAAAGCCATACCGCCGAAGAAACAATTGAAAGGCTTGAAGAAGAGGGTATGTTCCCAACGAGTCAAGCGAAGTGATGAAAACTGGCATTCAGAAAAGGCGAAGGACCAGCATCATCTCCAAAGTTCACAAAATAAAGGCATCAGAGGAAAGCATTAGCCGACAAGAAAGCAAGGCAACAAGAACAAGTTGAAGATAGAAGAGATCTCACACTCTAGCTTAACTTCTTGTTTTCCTTTCAAGAACAATGTAACAAGGAGATCAGTGAGCAGTAGCATCCTACAGCAGCATGCAACAGCGCACAACAGCAGCAAGCACTACAGTCACACAGTAGTCCCAGCTACCAAAATTTCCCGAACTACATTGACCTGATTCCTGTTCAGCCCAGGATATGTAGGAAACCTCTGAAGCAAAGGTTCGGTCAAATCTTTTTCTAAAAAAATGCTTCACACGGAGTACTCAGATGAGCAAAAATCACCCGCTTTATCTTTGCACGAAAACCCTTCGTGTCTTCGGGCAAAGAGAGGCAGCTGTAAGCACGTGATTTTTGCTTCACGAGCAATCACTCCAAAAGGAAAACAAAAAAAATAATAAAAATAGTGACAAATGACCCCGCGGTACAAGTTTTTCATGACATGTATTGCTAGTCATTTGTGGGTCTGTCCATTTTGCATTTAATCATTATCAAACAAAATACAAAAATATGTGTGTCATTAAAAGAAAATTCAAAATTTATATATGTGCATCGTTCGTTCTAGGTTGTGATTTAACTTACTTAAACATTTTAATTTGGTATGATAATTGTGTTGAGGTGTTACATTGTTGTTTGTTTTAATTTCATTTGTTTTATTATTTATTTTGTTTTAGTTGTATTTAGAAAACAAAGAAAAGAGGGATTAAAATTGATTTGGGCCCAGAAAGTGAAACAAAAAAGGCCCAAAACCGGCACTCAAACCTAGTCCAAATCCGGCCTGCCCAAACGTTGGTTCAAACGACGCCGTATCAGCGTCCTTATTAGAGCCGTTGATCTGACTCAAACAAATGGTCCTGATCAAGCCACTCATTTAACCCCAAACGACGTCGTCTTAGGCATTTGATCTGAGCCGTTCAACCCCTTGATCCAACGGACCCAGGTTTTCCACCCTAAACCCGTCCAGTTTTGACCCGATCCAGCCATACCCGGCACCAACCCCTCACTTAAACCAAACGACCCCGTTTAACTACCAAACGACCCCGTCTTATTTCTCACCATCAGATCCAAGCCGTTGAGATCATCTGATCTAACGGCTCAGATACAATCCCCTACTCCGTATATAAACCCTCTATCACTCCCCACGCCCCCTATCCGAACCCCCCTTCATCGTCCCCAAGCTCAAACACTGAAACCCCAAACCCTAGCAAGCCGCCCTAGCTTCCCTTTCACCAGAACCCGGCGGCACGAACGCCGGTGACCACCTCCTAAACACCCTAAGTCCCCCTCACTCTCCTGAACATGGATCTGCTATCCATTTGCCTCGAATCACTTTCTTTCGTCTCGAATCTTCATTTGAAGATTTGAGTCGAACCCGGACCTATGCCAAATTACCCCATCTTCATACCAGACACTCCCCTGACCCTCCTCGTGACCAAACCAAGCTTGGTTTGGTCCGAATCTACCCACGACTCCTGAAAAACCAGATCTGAAAATCCGGACCTTAGAACACATGCACCTGGGGAATCCGGCCAGTCTTAACAGGGGTTTGAGGTCTAATAGACCTTAGTCAAGGTGTTCTCATGTGAGAACACCCTGATTAAAGTTTGTTCGGCCTCAAGAGTTCGAAGTTGAGTCAGATTTGGGTCGTTTTGATTTCAAACTTTTTTCGGTAAGTTTTCTTTTCTCTTTGTTTAGTTCTAATTAAGTTGTCAGCATGCTTCGTTATGCTTGTTTGTTATTTTGTTATTTTTCATTCGGATTTCTTCCATCTCTGTCAAAGGCCTCTTGTTTGGTCAATTGTTTTCTGTTTGTGTTCTGAATGTACCCCATGATAAACGTGATCGTCAATTAGATTAGTCGTCAAATGAGTTAATTCATATAGACCCCAGTAATTGAACAAAAGCTGTCTGATGCCCTTTAGGTCCCTGAACGTATTGTTTATATGAGCGACTGATTATTACCTGTTATAATTAGTATAGTCGACCTGATAAATGTCGTCGATTAATTTTCTACGACTGAATGTTCAAATATTCTGAATGGACCTGTATTATGGTTTGAATTTTGGGCATTACCTATGAATGTTAGTTTGTAACTACATTGTAAACAATTAAAAGAACCAGGCTGGGGCAGTTCTGAAATCGAATGATCAAAGCCCAAAGTGCCCTGATGCTGCAATAGGCAGGGCAGTAATAATCAAGGTTAAACAGGGGTAGTTTGGGGCTTGAGAAGAACAGAAAAATTATTTTTAATGAGCTGACAAGTAGGGTACTAATTTAGGATTAAACTAATGCTCAATGGGGAACAAGATACAAGGGTATGGGGTTTAAAATGAATAAATAAAATGAGCCCATAACTCTTGATTAAACAAAAACCAGGCGTGGGGAACAGGGGGCTGGCACCAAAAGATGCTTAGGCATGGGCTTAAAAGAGTATGGGCAGACTGCAAGTTGCAGCATGAAGGCAGCTTAACTGCACTGGGTCATTTGGCTTATAAATAAGCTGTTTTAGAACATAAGGAGGGGGGAATTTTTAGTCTTGAGGCTGGAATTTTTAATCTTGAGAAAGGTCTAGTGAGTTTAAAAGAAAACTGAAAAAACATAAGGTAGTTTCCAGTAAACATTGCAACCACACACTGTCTGAAAGCTATATAAGAATCCATATTGGAAAGCTGTCTTGGCCAAGTTCTGTTGTTTGCACTGACTGAGTTGCTTGTGATTGTTGAACTGCTGGTGTTGCTGCATTGAACACTCTTTTACTTCTGGTGTTTCATTACTCTTTTTCTGGGATTACTGGTTTGGCACTCGACTATTTGCTGGTCCTCTTTGTTCTGGAAAAAATTGTTGGTTGTCTGAGGGTTGTGGAAAACATTTGGTTTGGTTTGTTGCTGTGTTGTTGCTGTGAATCTGCTGTTGCTGTTGTTTGCTGCGTACTACTCAGCTGATCCTTTTCCTTCTTCTTCTGTTCCTCTACATCAGGTACACAACCAAGGCACTATCAAATGTAATGGGAACATTGAGCATGAATGCGAAAAGAAAAGACCTGAAGTTGATTTTCATACATAGATTGTTATATTAGATATCATGTACTGTATGATAATTTTCATTCTTGTGTTGACAATAGAAGCAGTCTGTATGCCCAGTGTATATCAATATAGGTTAGCTAAATGATAGCTTACATACGTATGCTGATAGGTGATAATATGCTCAATGAAATAGGTTGCATCTCAGATTTAGTTTACTTTGCAGTATATGCTGTAATGTATGCCAAGTATGAAAACTGTACATCATGGGTTAAGTTCTTCCTTTTCTGATTAATGGTCTCATATAACTAATAAACTCCCTGTTAAGACAAAGAACACAAAACTTGCAATCTCAACCTCGTGAAGGTCGAGTTCAGGTCAAAACAGGCCAAGCAGGCTTGCTTCGAGCAAGCAGTGGCCCAGATTTGGCCCATCACGCATGGGTTGATTTGGGCCCGTGATTATTTATTCGACTGACTGTGCACGCAGCTTCGTTCCTGATTTTTAAGCATTTCCGAATTCCGTTACAAATAACTTGCAAGCATGTAATTAATTAGGACTATCTACTGTTTTCAATTGATAGAGACAAACACGACAAGAAACGTAGTTGTTATAGGATACCCCTTTAAAATAAGAACGAGATGAGCCTCGACGAAAAATAAACAAAACGCGCAGATGCGGGGCCCTTGTTAAATGTATATTATCGAAGCATTTAGTTTCCAGGACGGGTTGTTTAGCTAATCTCACAACCCTCCTAAAATAACAATACGTTAGACTCTTTAGGACGCGCCTTAATAAATCTTACCTTCTTAAACTCGGGTACACATTTATGTGACCCAAATCCAATTCTCAACGGAGTCGAAATGTGTTTCCCATCACGGGTACATTGATTGTGACGTGGTTCGAGATGCGTGTCCATGACGTTGCAAATTCATTTTAAAAAAATAAGAATGAGATGAGCCTCGCCAAATAAAAATACAAATTGCGGGGCCCTCAGTAAATATTTGCTTTAAAAATTATTTAGACTTCGGGATGGACCGTTTAGTAAAATTCCACGGTCCTACCCAAAATAAATACGCTAGTCGCTTTAGGCGCGCCTTTAATAATTTAATTTCCTTAAACTCGGGTGCACATTGATGTGACCCAAATCCAAATCTCAACGGAGTCAAAGTGTGTCGACGACCACGGGTACATTGATTGTAACGTGGTTCGAGATACATTTTCACAACGTTGCAATTCTTGATAGAAACAGTAAATGATAAAAGCGGTTAAAAGTTAAATTTTGCACGTAAGTTCACACTTGTATAAAATCAGATAATCAAGCCGAATATAACAGTTGAGCGACCGTGCTAGAACCACGGAACTCGGGAATGCCTAACACCTTCTCCCGGGTTAACAGAATTCCTTATCCGGATTTCTGGTACGCAGACTGTAATATGGAGTCATTCTTTTCCTCGATTCGGGATTAAAATTGGTGACTTGGGACACCCTAAATCTCCCAAGTGGCGACTCTGAAATAAATAAACAAATCCCGTTTCGATTGTCCTTTAATTGGAAAAACTCCCTTCACCCTCGCGGGGGCGGAAAAAGGAGGTGTGACAGCTCTGGCGACTCCACTGGGGATCATGACCCAGAACCACTGGTTCAGGGTTCAAGAATTCGAGCTTAGAATAATTGTTATATTTGGCTTTATTATCTGATCTTTATTACATGTTTTTGCATAATGTGCTAAATGCTGTCTTTTACCGCTTTGATATTATCTGAACTGTATATAAACTGTGCCGAAACCCTTCTCTTCTTACCTCCGGGGAGAAGCTCGCTGGTCGAGACTCCCTATTCTGTTAGTGTCAATACCTGAAATAAGAAAGAGGTCGGACAAGTTACAAAGCCGGACGATCTCGCAGGTCCCCGGTACGTAGCCCCCTCCTCGACTCGAGCTGTCCGCTCGGGTACACAGTCTAGAACAAATACCCAGGTTACGAACCTAGAATAACTTGACTTCATACCGGATCCCTAGTAGGAACGCTTATCTGCATCATGTTGCATTTGACTTAGGGGACTCAACACAGGGGTTGGGTCCGTCTAGGACAGGCAACCTGAAATGAAAAGACCACCCTGCTGCATCCTCTTTGTTTTGCGCATTTATTTGCTTCGGTTCCGCATGCTGACCGGTTTCTAAAAAAAAAAAAAAAGGGAAAATGGCAGCGTAGAGAGATAATTACTTATTTTGGAAAAATAAAACCAATGTCCAAGTAGTGTCAAAACCTCGCCGGAATTTTTCTAAAAAAAAGAATAAAAACAAAATTTGTCTTCTTAGTTTGAATTAAAAAAAAATACAATTTTTTTTTTAAATCAAAAAGGAAAAAAAGGTATTTATTTAAAAGAAAAAAACGGAAATTCATAATTCAAAAAAAATGTTGTTTCTTTTACCCCTTTTATAAATTCAGACTAATAGTCCAAATATTTCCAAAAAATTAGTAATAAATATTTTCTTTAATCTTTATCTCTTTTCAAAAAAAAATAATAATAAAAATACGTATTCTTGATTTTTAGGTTTATTTGATTTTCTCTATTCATGATATGCCCGAACTACGCGGGTATGATTCTCACCGGATGTGAGATACGTAGGCAACCCTCATCGGGTCCAACCCCATCTTTTGCTAAAAAGCCAAAAATAATTAATTAATAATAATAAAAAAAAACAAATAATATGTCAAATATTGATTTTTATCGTAAATAAGTCGGGTAATGTTATTTTGCCATAAATAGCCGAATGTTCCCGAAAGGGACGCCGGAAGGCTGACTTTGCATAAACAGCCACTTTTGGGTCATTTTAAGATTTGGTCCAGTTGACCCACACAGCCTTAAAATCTTCGTCCCCAAAGTGTTTAAAGGCCGTGTTCAAAACTTGATCCCCTTTGTAAAATATTCTGGAGTCAAGTCGTTTTTTGTTAAAATCACCTTAATAAATGTGCAGGATGAGCACGATGCAAAATGAACCTTTTTCAATAATGACCAAAATCCCTGTCAAGTTACGGCTATGGTGGAATGATCTAGGTGTTGAAGGACAGAATGAGGTCAAGAAATATTTGAAAGGTCTTGTGGGTTTGTTGGAAATCCAGCCCCGGGGAGATATCATAAGAGCTTTGGTTACCTACTGGGACCCAGCGCACAATGTTTTCCATTTCTCTGATTTTGAACTCACCCCGACTTTGGAAGAAATGGTCGGGTACATCGGGAATGCGGAACTTCCGTTGAGGCAAAAATACCTGGTCGCCCCAAGAGTTGTCACGGTACATCGATTCCTAGATTCATTGAAGATACCCAGAACGGTCCACAACCCAGATCTGGCAGCCGGATTTTGCACTCCAAGCTTCATATATGATAGGTACGGTCATAAGGGGGGATTCAACAATCCCATCAACAAACTGTGCAGCAAAGGTGTTCGTCAGAAGTGGGACAAACACAGATGGGTAGCTTTCATGATGATGTTCATGGGCCTTCTGGTATTTCCAAGGAAAGACGGAAACATTGATTTGAAGATATCCGGGGTTGTCAGCACTTTACTCACGCAAAGTGACAGTACTCTCGCGCCAATGGTGGTATCTGACATCTTTCGAGCTCTTACGACTTGTAAAGCTGGGGGACATTTCTTCGAAGGTTGTAACTTGCTCCTACAGATATGGATGACTGAGCACCTTTGCCGTCATTCCGAGATTTTGAGCCATGGTTCTCCGAAAAAAACTTGCATAGAAGAATCTTACATGAGAACCAAAGAGATCAGTTTGCCCAAAGGGGTCCTGGCATGGACCTCGTTCTTTCAAGCTCTTACTGCCGGCCAAATACAATGGACACTAGGATGGCTGCCTGTTGATGAGATCCTATATATGTCGGCAGCTAAAACTCATTTCTTACTGATGGGGCTTAAGAGCATTCAACCTTACGCACCCTGCCGAGTTTTGAGACAGTTCGGAAGATGCCAGACAGTACCTCATGAGGAAGATGTTAGCACTCAAGCAGTTGAGATAAGTCCTGACGGACAGTTTCCAGAAGCGAAAATTCGCCAAGTCTGGAGTGAGTGTCAATATTTGAAATCAGATACTTGCGTACGGGATCGAGCCAAAGGTGAGACGGCACCAGGTTACCTCGCGTGGTATAGAAGAGAACTTGAGCATGAAAGGCCGGCTAAGAGACCCCACATCCTGTATTTCGCTGAAACATCGCAAAAACAATGGGATTGGCTAGCAAAAGAAAGAGGCTATTGCGCCGAAATCAGCAGGTTGAAACAACAAGTGAAAAGCTTGAAATATGAGCACAATGTGCAGGCTGCTGCCAATCTGGGAGAGCGGAACAGGTTAATTTAGGAAAACAAAATGCTCAGAGCCCAGATCAAACAGATAAGGATGGATGCAGATAAACAGCCAAGGCGTCGATCAGACGAGCAGCTGATAAAAAGGCTAAAAGGGGTAATCAGGGAATGGCAAGATGGTTTGGAGAAATCCGAAAACGTCATAGCAGAGCTCAGGGCACAGTGGGATACAAGAGTAGATAAGCATCGCCGATGCTTGAACCAATTGAAACATGACCACGAGAAGACTGTTGCCAAAATAAAGAGAGAGATGGCTACACTTGAGTTTAAAGCAGTTAAGCGGGCCAGGGATTTCCAATTGGAGAGTAGATGTTGTTACAACCTGTTGGCCCAAATGAAGACAGAAGTACGACAGCTGAAGAATCAGCATATACAAGACTCACAGGTATTCAAGACGTGCAGTGATCAGATAAGACACCTACTCATAGAGAAGAAACAAACCAGAGATAAGATCAGGGCCATTGCCCATGCCATCATCAGACGGTGTCGGCGGTGCGAAAACATGACCTGCGTTACCGTTCTCCCAGCCGTGTTGGGTTATGTCAAACAGACCATGCACGAGTTGGAGCAGCTCGAAAGGGATCTCGCACCTAGAACCGCGAAAAGGCCGAATGATGCCTCGCAGGTCCCTAAGTTGGAAAATTAACCTCTGGTCAAGTCTTGTTTTAGTTGAGCTTTGATGTTTTCCCATATGTTGTTTTCTATTTTTCCTTCAATCAAATAGGGTCAAAGAACCGTGGAGTCTGTACTGTTGCTATTTTGTTTGAAGCAATGTGTAATAGCAAATTTTGATAATGAAATTAAGTGACTCCGGAAGAATTTCTATGTGTCTTTACTTTGAGGCAGAACTACGCCTGGTCTGATTCACGCGGGGACGTGATACGTAGGCAATCCCCATAAGATTCGACCGCTTTTAATAAAGAAAGAAAAGAGAATATAAAAACGAATAAAAAGGGACAACTGAGCAAGCCGAGATGACGCATGTTGTTTGAAGCAAAGCATGTAGAAACGGTTAACTGCCTAGGAGCATTGCATCCTATATGTGTTATGATCAAATCTGTTAAAGCTCTAACGCTAACAAAGTTTGTTATTGTCTGATATCAGACAGTTAGTTGTTAAAGAATTCTGGCAACACACTCATACCAAACCAGATCCAAAGGACCGGTAGCAACAAGCATGACTACTTCGGAGAATAGCAATGAGGAAGAAAGGCCGATGAGCCAGTTGTTAAAAGAAGCGATGGAAAAGATTGAAAGGATGAGACTAGAGATGAATGCAATGCAGCTAGCCATAGCCAAAACACAAAAGAGCCCTGAAACACTGGGACACATGCCGGAATACCCTCACTCTAGCCCTTCCACAAGCCGCCCAAATCCCCTTTACCATCAAGAAAGAAGCCCTCATGATTCCCAAGCTCCACCACCCCACCAGCCTCTCCCAACACCCAATATTCCCATTTTTGTGGGACCTACATCAGCCCTTTTGCAGAGAACGACCAGTGAGCCATTGTTTCAGGTTCACGATACACAATACTATCCCCTTGAGCCTACATTCCATGCACCCAAGCCTCAAGCTTACAGTCCATATTTAGAAGTTCCGGCAGAGGTTGAGAAGCCAGTTAAGGCTCCTGAACAGGATGAAGTGTTGAGAAAGTTCAAAAGCCTGGAGCAGTCCTTCAGGAACTTGCACGGATTGGGCAATCAAATCAGTGTAGCATACAAAGATCTGTGTCCTTTCCCAGACGTCCAACTCCCGGCTGGTTTTAAGATGCCTAAGTTTGATTTATATGAAGGGCACGGTGATCCCATGGCACATTTGCGGGGATTCTGTAGCAAAATGAGAGGGGCAGGCGGCAAGGATGAGCTGTTGATAGCTTATTTCGGCCAAAGTCTGAGCGGATCTGCACTAGAATGGTATACCAGGCAGGATTTCAGCAGGTGGTACACATGGGATGATCTGGCGCAGGCTTTTGCAGGTCATTTCCAGTACAATCTAGAGATAGTCCCTGACCGTCTCACATTATTGAGAACTGGGAAGAAACCCGGGGAAAGTTTTCGCGAGTTCGGGTTCCGCTGGAGAGAACAAGCAGCTAGAGTCGATCCTCCCATGAGAGAGGGAGAGATGGTGGACTATTTCTTGCAGACATTGGATCCAACCTACTTTGGTCACTTGGTGACAACAGTTGGAAAATCTTTCAACGAGGTGGTCAAGATAGGGGTCATGATAGAAGAGGGTTTGAGGTCTGACAAGATTTTGAACTATTCGGCACTCAAGGCGACAACACAGGCTATTCAAAGCGGCACGGGAGGTGCGCTGAGAAGAAAGAAAGAGGAGGTTTCCACGATCGAGGCAGGCAGTTGGTCCAGGGCTGGCAGGCCGCACTACAACCAACACAGACCTCACAGGTCAAACTACCCCTACAACCCACCACAAAATTTCTATCCGCCTCGAGAACCACATTGTTCCGTACACCAAGCCCAAGCATACACTCAGCCTCCGGTTCGCCCACAATGGCGCGCACCGGCTCCCCAGAACATATATGCACCACCACAAAACACCTACCCTCCACCAAGGGCGTATAGAAACCCTTCAGGGGCAGGCTTTTGGGGAAATCCAGATGCTAGGAATGACAGGTTGCGGAAGCAGAGAACTTTCACGGAGCTGGGAGAAACCTACACCACTTTGTTCCACAAACTGAGGCAATTGGGTTTGGTTAGTCTTGTCCAGACTCGAGAACCAAATCCACCACCTCAGAATTTGGATCGATCAATCAGTTGTGAATACTGCTCAGGGATGCTCGGGCATGATACCGAGAAGTGCTGGAAATTAAGGCATGCCATACAGGATCTTATCGACACCAATAAGATCGAGGTCCAGACACCAGAAGCTCCTAACATCAACCAAAACCCACTGCCAGCGCACCACGAAACTCACATGATTGAGTTGGTGTGTGAGGGAGGAGAATTGAGAAAACCCTCACAAACAGTGATGATGATCCAAGCCGCCCCGAAAGGAAGTCTCAACCAGTGGAGGAACGAGTGTACAGTCGCAGGGAGAAGGCGTCAAGCCGGTAGTGATATTGGGAAAGAGCCCGTCCGCCATAACAAGCAAACCCGAGCCAAGCAAGTTGGTAATACCAGGGATCCCGCCCACACCGGCGGTCGTGTTGAAAGGGGTATGTAGAGAACGGGTGACCATAAAGCCTGTGGTCCAGCTGCCGATGATTGACAGCAGGGCTGTGCCTTGGAAATATGAAAAGGCGGTGGTGATGTACAAAGGAAAACAGGTGGAAGAAGTCAGTTGTGAAGCGCAAGGGCTGACTCGATCAGGTCGATGTTTTGCTCCGGTGGAGCTAAGAAGAACCAACCCAGTTGCAACCAAGAAACCTGTGTCCGAAGAAGAGGCTGAAGAGTTCCTGAGGAAGATGAAAGTACAGGACTATTCTGTGGTCGAACAGCTGAGAAAAACACCGGCCCAGATCTCACTGTTGTCATTACTGATCCATTCTGAGGAGCATCGTCGGACCCTGATAAAGATATTGAACGAAGCTCATGTACCCAGTGAGATTTCTGTAAACCACCTGGAAACCATTGCCAGCAAGATTTTCGAGGTGAACAGGGTAACATTCTCAGATGATGACCTGCCAGTGGAGGGTACGGAGCATAATAAGGCTCTATACTTAGCTGTCAAATGTGAAGACTCGGTGGTAACTCGAGTATTGGTGGATAATGGCTCAAGCGCCAATATTTGCCCACTACCAACTTTGAACCAGTTAAAGATCGACCACGGAAGGATCCACAAGAACAGTATCTGTGTCCGAGGGTTTGACGGAAACGGAACAGCCACTGTAGGGGATGTTGTACTTGAACTGACCATCGGTCCAGTCCTGTTTACCATGGAATTCCAGGTGTTAGATGCCACAGTTTCTTATAACCTGCTGTTAGGACGACCATGGATTCATGCAGCCAAAGCGGTGCCTTCCACCCTACATCAGATGGTGAAGTTCGAGTGGGAAAGACAAGAGGTCGTGTTACACGCGAGGACACAACGTGCACCACGGGTGGAGCAATTGTACCTTTCATAGAGACTACTGATGACAAAGGTCCTTGGGTCTACCAGATTTTCGATACAGGGTCAGCCAACAAAATTTCTGAAGGAGAAATCATCCCGCACCCTAGGATAGCTGCCGCGACAGCCATGATGGTTTCGGAAATGCTGGGTAATGGATTTGTGCCAGGAAAAGGCCTGGGAGTCGAGCTTCAAGGGATTGTCCAACCTGTATCCCTTCCTAAAAATCTGGAAACTTTCGGATTGGGTTTCAAACCAACCGCAGCAGATAGGAAGCAAGCGCGAAAAATGAAGAAGAGGGTTTGGTTTCTGCCTAAGCCGGTGCCACGTCTCTCGAGGTCTTTTGTCAAAACAAGTGCCAAGGGGTCACCAGTCCCAAAGATTCTAGGACCTTTGATCGGTATAAATGAAGACCTAAATCAGAGTTTTGAGAGGCTATTCGCGGATGTCAGTATGGTGGAAGCTGGAGAAAGTTCTAGCAGAGCAGAAATACAGTTTGTGGGGCCTGAGGCCAAGACCAACAATTGGACGGTTACTCTTCTTCCTGTCCGAGGGGAGTCTTGGTAGTAGGCTTTGATTTATGTTTTGTGTGTTTTGTTTTGTCTGGATTATTCAAGGGTGTAATCCAAATTTTACTTTCGTTTTTGTAAAAGTGTGAACCCTTTTATCCCGCAAGTTTAATAAAGTTCTTTTCTTTTGTCCCATTTTAATTTTGTTTTGTTCTTTTTCTTTCTGAACAGTTCTCTTTTTACTGGTTCTAATGACATGGCATGCACAGCGGATCTTCGACCTAGTCTAATAAATCAATCTGAATCTGACTCAATGATGCAAGAGGTCGTTTGTGATGATGAATCTGAATGTGATGAAGGTGAAGCCTTCGAAGAGATAAACCGAGAATTATGCCAATTTGAAGAAAAACCCAAGCCTAACCTAAATGACACTGAGGCTGTAAACCTAGGAGACGCTGATAACGTCCAAGAAACCAAAATCAGCATCCACATTGAGCCGAATGTCAGGGAAGAATTGATCAGAACCCTCATGGAATTCAAAGATGTTTTTGCATGGTCCTATGACGATATGCCTGGATTAAGCACAAATTTAGTGGTTCACAAATTGCCCACTGACCCGGCATACCCTCCGGTCAAGCAAAAACTAAGGAAATTTAAAACAGAAATGAGTGTAAAAATCAAAGAAGAGGTGATTAAGCAGTTGCAGGCAAAGGTCATTCGGGTCACTCGATATCCCGAGTGGTTGGCCAATGTGGTACCAGTCCCAAAGAAGGATGGAAAAATCAGGGTGTGCGTCGACTACCGCAACCTCAACAAAGCAAGTCCCAAGGACAATTTTCCGTTACCCAACATCCATATCTTGATCGATAATTGCGCGGGCGCGAGATCGGATCCTTTGTAGATTGCTATGCGGGTTATCATCAGATCCTAATGGACGAGGAAGATGCGGAGAAAACAGCGTTTATTACGCCATGGGGAACCTACTGCTATCGGGTAATGCCATTCGGGTTAAAGAACGCTGGGGCAACGTACATGCGAGCAATGACTGCTGTGTTTCATGACATGATACACAAGGAAATCGAGGTGTACGTCGATGATGTGATCATCAAATCTTGGCGTCAGGAGGACCATGTAGCAGACCTAAGGAGATTTTTCCAAAGACTCCGGAGGTATGATATCAAGCTTAACCCGGCCAAATGCGCATTCGGGGTTCCATCAGGAAAGTTGCTAGGATTCATCGTCAGTCGACGGGGGATTGAGTTAGACCCATCCAAAATTGAATCCATCCGAGATTTGCCACCGCCAAGGAACAAAACAGAGGTAATGAGTTTGCTGGGTAGACTCAATTACATCAGCAGGTTCATCGCTCAACTCACAGCGACTTGTGAGCCCATATTTCGGCTGCTGAGAAAGGATGCTGCGGTAGGTTGGACGGCAGAGTGTCAGGAGGCTTTCGACCAAATCAAAGGGTATCTGTCTAATCCACCCGTATTGGTCCCGCCTAAGCCCGGGAAGCCCCTAATTCTTTACCTGACGGTCTTGGAAAATTCATTTGGTTGTGTGTTGGGGCAGCATGATGACACAGGAAGGAAGGAGCAAGCCATCTACTATCTTAGCAAGAAATTCACAGTACATGAGGTCAAGTACACTCAACTCGAGAAAACATGTTGCGCCCTAACTTGGGTAGCTCAGAAGTTGAAACACTACCTGTCTTCGTATACTACTTATCTCATATCCCGTTTGGACCCATTGAAGTATATCTTTCAGAAACCTATGCCCACGGGAAGGTTGGCAAAATGGCAAATTCTGCTCACAGAGTTTGATATCGTCTATGTAACGAGGACGGCCATGAAAGCCCAGGCGCTGGCAGACCATTTGGCAGAGAATCCCGTTGATGAAAAATACGAGCCCTTAAGAACGTATTTTCCTGACGAAGAGGTAATGCATACAAATGAGTTGGAATTGCCTGAGGAACCGGGTTGGAAGCTTTTCTTCGATGGAGCTGCAAACGCGAAAGGGGTTGGAATAGGAGCAGTACTCATTTCTGAAACAGGACGGCATTATCCTGTTACGGCTCAACTACGCTTCTATTGCACCAACAATATGGCCGAGTATGAGGCTTGCATTCTGGGTCTGCGCTTGGCTGCTGACATGGATGTCCAAGACGTCTTGGTCTTGGGAGACTCGGACCTCTTGGTACATCAAATTCAGGGTGAATGGGAAACACGAGATCTAAAACTCATACCATACCGACAATGCTTGCATGATCTGAGCAAGCAATTTCGATCGGTGAAGTTCAAACACATCCCGAGAGTTCACAATGAGGTTGCGGATGCCTTGGCCACCTTAGCATCAATGCTGCACCACCCTGACAAAATGTATGTTGATCCTCTACACATCCAGGTCCGTGATCAGCACGCCTACTGCAATGCCATAGAAGAAGAAGCAGATGGCGAACCCTGGTTTCATGATATCAAGGAATACCTCAGAATGGGGATATATCCAGAACATGCCTCTAGAGACCAAAAAAGAGCCCTTCGGCGTTTGTCGAATGGTTTCTTCCTCAGTGGAGGAGTATTGTACAAAAGAACCCTGGATTTGGGATTGTTGAGATGTATAGATGCCCGTCAAGCAACGACGGTTATGGCAGAGGTACATGCTGGAGTTTGCGGGCCACACATGAGCGGATATGTATTGGCAAGAAAGATCCTTCGAACTGGGTGTTATTGGCTCTCCATGGAACCCGACTGCATCACTTTTGTGAGGAAATGCCATCAGTGCCAGATACATGGAGATTTGATTCATTCTTCGCCAACAGAGTTACATACGATGTCAGCACCCTGTCCGTTTGTGGCATGGGGCATGGATGTCATTGGGCCCATCGAGCCGGCAGCATCCAACGGTCATAGGTTCATTCTAGTGACCATTGATTACTTTACCAAATGGGTTGAGGCTAAAACCTTCAAATCAGTAACCAAGAAGGCAGTGGTGGACTTTGTTCACTCCCATATCATCTGCAGATTTGGGATCCCAAAAGTGATCATCACGGATAACGATGCGAATCTTAATAGCAGCTTGATGAGAGAGGTATGCCAACAATTCAAGATTACACACCGCAATTCCACCCCATATCGCCCCAAGGCGAATGGAGCAGTCGAAGCAGCCAATAAGAATATCAAGAGGATACTGCGAAAAATGGTGGAAGGGTCCAGACAATGGCACGAGAGATTACCCTTTGCTTTGTTGGGTTACCGCACTACCGTCCGAACCTCCATAGGCACAACTCCTTATTTGTTGGTGTATGGAACTGAGGCCGTAATACCAGCGGAGGTCGAAATTCCGTCCCTCCGAATTGTCGCTGAAGCCGGGATTAATGATGATGAATGGGTCAAAGCTCGATTGGAACAGTTGAGCCTGATAGATGAGAAAAGATTGGCAGCAGTGTGTCATGGTCAGCTGTACCAGAAGAGAATGGCAAGAACATATAATAAGAAGGTGCGCCCCAGGAAGTTTGAAGTAGGGCAGCAGGTATTGAAGAAGATCCTCCCACATCAGGTCGAGGCAAAAGGCAAATTCGCCCCAAATTGGCAAGGGCCTTATATCGTGACCAGAGTATTATCCAACGGTGCTTTGTGTTTGACAGATGTCGAAGGTAGATGTGTCGACATGGCTATCAATTCTGATGCAGTCAAGAGATATTACGCGTAATTTCTTTGATTATGACAATTTTTAGTTTATTTGTTTGTATTTGGCATTTATTGGATAATGAGATGACGGAGACAATTCTTTCTTCTATCCAAACACTTTTAACCCTTGCTTCCCCCTTTGAGCCTTAAGTAATTCTTTTATACCCATCTTTTGGAATCAGTAATGGAAAAGACATGAAAAAAAGAGAAGAAGAAAAGAGAAAAATGAAAAGAAAGAAAAAAAGGAAAAAAAAAAGGAAAGAAAAAAAAGAAGAAGATAAAATCATAAGAAAATACAAAACCGTGGGAACTACGTTTGACCTGATTCCTCAAAAAGGATACGTAGGCGCCTCACGGCTCGGTCATAGTATGCATCATAGCGAATATAGGATGCATAGTGTACATAGTGTGCATAATAGGCACAGTGTGCGTAACGCACATAGCGCAACATAAGTGTAAAAAATAAATTCCCCAAGCAAGAAAACTGGGGCAGAGGTTATGTTTTAAGTTCCAACAAAGGTTTGATTCCAAAAGTTGTAGCACATCACCCATCAAATTATTTTCATTTTTATAGCCTTTCTTTAACCCCATACCAGTGCCAACATCAACGTCCAAAAGACCTCCCGATCAATGTTCAGGAGATGTCGAGTCAGGCAAATATGGCCGAGGATAATACACTTAAGTTCAAATATATTTAAGTTCTAGGTCGCCCACCAGTATAATGCGGGAATACATTTAAGTTCTAGGTCGCCCACCAGTATAATGCGGGAATACATTTAAGTTCTAGGTCGCCCACCAGTATAATGCGGGAATACATTTAAGTTCTAGGTCGCCCACCAGTATAATGCGGGAATACATTTAAGTTCTAGGTCGCCCACCAGTATAATGCGGGAATACATTTAAGTTCTAGGTCGCCCACCAGTATAATGCGGGAATACATTTAAGTTCTAGGTCGCCCACCAGTATAATGCGGGAATACATTTAAGTTCTAGGTCGCCCACCAGTATAATGCGGGAATACATTTAAGTTCTAGGTCGCCCACCAGTATAATGCGGGAATACATTTAAGTTCTAGGTCGCCCACCAGTATAATGCGGGAATACATTTAGCTCTAGATTTTGGAATCAGTGGCCCCGCCTGAAGACGGAAGGTTACAACAGAGATCCCCAAGAAGGAAACAATAAAATCCCCAGCGCCAAGAGGCAGAAGGCTGCCAAAGCAAGCACACATTCAAAAGAAAGAAGGAACGCGTCTCAGAAGAAGCAGTTCGGAAACATTATAGCATGCTCAACGTAACAATTTTGATGAAAAGCCATACCGCCGAAGAAACAATTGAAAGGCTTGAAGAAGAGGGTATGTTCCCAACGAGTCAAGCGAAGTGATGAAAACTGGCATTCAGAAAAGGCGAAGGACCAGCATCATCTCCAAAGTTCACAAAATAAAGGCATCAGAGGAAAGCATTAGCCGACAAGAAAGCAAGGCAACAAGAACAAGTTGAAGATAGAAGAGATCTCACACTCTAGCTTAACTTCTTGTTTTTCCTTTCAAGAACAATGTAACAAGGAGATCAGTGAGCAGTAGCATCCTACAGCAGCATGCAACAGCGCACAACAGCAGCAAGCACTACAGTCACACAGTAGTCCCAGCTACCAAAATTTCCCGAACTACATTGACCTGATTCTTGTTCAGCCCAGGATATGTAGGAAACCTCTGAAGCAAAGGTTCGGTCAAATCTTTTTCTAAAAAAAGCTTCACACGGAGTACTCAGATGAGCAAAAATCACCCGCTTTATCTTTGCGCGAAAACCCTTCGTGTCTTCGGGCAAAGAGGGGCAGCTGTAAGCACGTGATTTTTGCTTCACGAGCAATCACTCCAAAAGGAAAACAAAAAAAATAATAAAAATAGTGACAAATGACCCCGCGGTACAAGTTTTTCATGACATGTATTGCTAGTCATTTGTGGGTCTGTCCATTTTGCATTTAATCATTATCAAACAAAATACAAAAATATGTGTGTCATTAAAAGAAAATTCAAAATATATATATGTGCATCGTTCGTTCTAGGTTGTGATTTAACTTACTTAAACATTTTAATTTGGTATGATAATTGTGTTGAGGTGTTACATTGTTGTTTGTTTTAATTTCATTTGTTTTATTATTTATTTTGTTTTAGTTGTATTTAGAAAACAAAGAAAAGAGGGATTAAAATTGATTTGGGCCCAGAAAGTGAAACAAAAAAGGCCCAAAACCGGCACTCAAACCCAGTCCAAATCCGGCCTGCCCAAACGTTGGTTCAAACGACGCCGTATCAGCGTCCTTATTAGAGCCGTTGATCTGACTCAAACAAACGGTCCTGATCAAGCCACTCATTTAACCCCAAACGACGTCGTCTTAGGCATTTGATCTGAGCCGTTCAACCCCTTGATCCAACGGACCCAGGTTTTCCCCCTAAACCCGTCCAGTTTTGACCCGATCCAGCCATACCCGGCACCAACCCCTCACTTAAACCAAACGACCCCGTTTAACTACCAAACGACCCCGTCTCATTTCTCACCATCAGATCCAAGCCGTTGAGATCATCTGATCTAACGGCTCAGATACAATCCCCTACTCCGTATATAAACCCTCTATCACTCCCCACGCCCCCTATCCGAACCCCCCTTCATCTTCCCCAAGCTCAAACACTGAAACCCCAAACCCTAGCAAGCCGCCCTAGCTTCCCTTTCACCAGAACCCGGCGGCACGAACGCCGGTGACCACCTCCTGAACACCCTAAGTCCCCCTCACTCTCCTGAACATGGATCTGCTATCCATTTGCCTCGAATCACTTTCTTTCGTCTCGAATCTTCATTTGAAGATTTGAGTCGAACCCGGACCTATGCCAAATTACCCCATCTTCATACCAGACACTCCTCTGACCCTCCTCGTGACCAAACCAAGCTTGGTTTGGTCCGAATCTACCCACGACTCCTGAAAAACCAGATCTAAAAATTCGGACCTTAGAACACATGCACCTGGGGAATCCGGCCAGTCTTAACAGGGGTTTGAGGTCTAATAGACCTTAGTCAAGGTGTTCTCATGTGAGAACACCCTGATTAAAGTTTGTTCGGCCTCAAGAGTTCGAAGTTGAGTCAGATTTGGGTCGTTTTGATTTCAAACTTTTTTCGGTAAGTTTTCTTTTCTCTTTGTTTAGTTCTAATTAAGTTGTCAGCATGCTTCGTTGTGCTTGTTTGTTATTTTGTTATTTTTCATTCGGATTTCTTCCATCTCTGTCAAAGGCCTCTTGTTTGGTCAATTGTTTTCTGTTTGTGTTCTGAATGTACCCCATGATAAACGTGATCGTCAATTAGATTAGTCGTCAAATTAGTTAATTCATATAGACCCCAGTAATTGAACAAAAGTTGTCTGATGCCCTTTAGGTCCCTGAACGTATTGTTTATATGAGCGACTGATTATTACCTGTTATAATTAGTATAGTCGACCTGATAAATGTCGTCGATTAATTTCCTACGACTGAATGTTCAAATATTCTGAATGGACCTGTATTATGATTTGAATTTTGGGCATTACCTATGAATGTTAGTTTGTAACTACATTGTAAACAATTAAAAGAACCAGGCTGGGGCAGTTCTGAAATCGAATGATCAAAGCCCAAAGTGCCCTGATGCTGCAATAGGCAGGGCAGTAATAATCAAGGTTAAACAGGGGTAGTTTGGGGCTTGAGAAGAACAGAAAAATTATTTTTAATGAGCTGACAAGTAGGGTACTAATTTAGGATTAAACTAATGCTCAATTGGGAACAAGATACAAGGGTATGGGGTTTAAAATGAATAAATAAAATGAGCCCATAACTCTTGATTAAACAAAAACCAGGCGTGGGGAACAGGGGGCTGGCACCAAAAGATGCTTAGGCATGGGCTTAAAAGAGTATGGGCAGACTGCAAGTTGCAGCATGAAGGCAGCTTAACTGCACTGGGTCATTTGGCTTATAAATAAGCTGTTTTAGAACATAAGGAGGGGGGAATTTTTAGTCTTGAGGCTGGAATTTTTAATCTTGAGAAAGGTCTAGTGAGTTTAAAAGAAAACTGAAAAAACATAAGGTAGTTTCCAGTAAACATTGCAACCACACACTGTCTGAAAGCTATATAAGAATCCATATTGGAAAGCTGTCTTGGCCAAGTTCTGTTGTTTGCACTGACTGAGTTGCTTGTGATTGTTGAACTGCTGGTGTTGCTGCATTGAACACTCTTTTACTTCTGGTGTTTCATTACTCTTTTTCTGTTATATTGAATACTCTGGTTTTCTGTTGGTTCATCATTCTGTTTCTGGGACTGCTTGTTTGTTGCTCGACCACTTGTGAGCTTCATCATTGTGGCTGGTTGTTGTTGCTGTGTTGTTGGTGTTATCTGCTGTTGCTGTATTCACTGCATATTGCTTAGCTGATCATTCCTTTCTTCTTTGTCCTCCTTACCAGGTACACAATCGATACCACTAATGTAACTGAGAGTTTGAACATAAATGCAAAAGAGAGGACCTGCAGATTGTTTATATACACGTGGACTGTTGTGTTAAATGTCATGTAGTATATAGTAGTTACATTTTTGTTTGGATAATAGAAGTAGCCTACATGCTTAGTGTATCAATGCAGGTTAATGCATGCTAGTCATGTATGTGTGCTGTTAGGTGAAAAAACATTCCCAGTGTAATAAGTTGTACCTTTAGACTTAGTCTGAGGGTGTAATATATTCTCTAATGTAAGCCAAATAGGAAAACTATCCACTTTAGTTAAAATTCTTTCTCCTTTTGCCAGATTGTCCCATATAAATTGATAAACTCATTTCACAGAACAAAGAATCAGTCCTAGGCCTCAATCTCATGAAGGCCGAGCCCAAATCGAAACAAATCAGTTAGGCCCATATCGAAAAAGGGGGCCTAAGTCTGGCCATCTCGCATGAGCTAGGTTTGGGCCCATAATTTTCGGCTAGTTATCCATAATCGCAGTCACATTTTATTATTCTGTAAAAGCATTTTAAATCCTGTTATAAGTAAACTCGCAATCATGTAATTAATTAGGACTGTCTACCGTTTTCAATTGATAGAGACGAACACGACAAGAAACGTAGTTGCTATAGGATATCCTTTTAAAATAAGAACGAGATGAGCCTCGATGAAAATAAACAAAACACGCAGATGCGGGGCCCTTGTTAAATGTAAATCATTGAAGCATTTAGTTTCCCGGACGGGTTGTTTAGCAAATCTCACAACCTTCCTAAAATGACAACACGTTAGTCTCTTTAGGATACGCTTTAATAAACTTTACCTTCTTAAACTCGGGTGCACATTTATGTGACCCAAATCCAAATCTCGACGGATTCGAAATGCCTCTCTAATCACGGGTACATTGACTGTGACGTGGTTCGAGATGCATGTCCATGACGTTGCAAATTCATTAGAAATAAAGAACGAGGTGAGCCTCGCCAAATAAAAATACAAATTGCGGGGCCCTCAATAAATATTGCTTTAAAAATTGTTTAGGCTTCGGGATGGACCGTTTAGTAAAATTCCACGGTCCTACCCAAAATAAATACGCTAGTCGCTTTAGGCGCGCCTTTAATAATTTAATTTCCTTAAACTCGGGTGCACATTGATGTGACCCAAATCCAAATCTCAACGGAGTCAAAGTGTGTCGACGACCACGGGTACATTGATTGTAACGCGGTTCGAGATACATTTTCACAACGTTGCAATTCTTGATAAAAACAGTAAATGATAAAAGCGGTTAAAAGTTAAATTTTGCACATAAGTTCACACTTGTATAAAATCAGATAATCAAGCCGAATATAACAGTTGAGCGACCGTGCTAGAACCACGGAACTCGGGAATGCCTAACACCTTCTCCCGGGTTAACAGAATTCCTTATCCGGATTTCTGGTACGCAGACTGTAATATGGAGTCATTCTTTTCCTCGATTCGGGATTAAAATTGGTGACTTGGGACACCCTAAATCTCCCAAGTGGCGACTCTGAAATAAATAAACAAATCCCGTTTCGATTGTCCTTTAATTGGAAAAACTCCTTCACCCCTCGCGGGGGCGGAAAAAGGAGGTGTGACAGCTCTGGCTTGTTTGTGAAGAAAAAGGATGGTTCTATGCATATGTGCATTGATTATCTCCAGTTGAAAAAAGTTACAGTGAAGAATCAGTATCCTTTGCCTCGTATGGATGATATGTTTGACTAGTTACAGGGTGCATGAGTGTTTTCTAAGATTGACTTGCGTTCAGGTTACCATTAGTTGAAGATTCGGGAGCCAGATATCCCGAAGATTGCTTTCAGGGCTCGGTATAGTTATTAGGAGTTCCTTGTTATGCCGTTTGGGCTGACCAATGCCCCAACAGCCTTCATGCAGTTGATGCATAGTGTGTTCCAGCCATATCTTGACTCGTTCATCATTGTCTTTATTGATGATATTCTGGTATACTCCAGGAGTCGAAAGGATCATGAGCAGCACCCGAGGACAATGCTTCAGACTTTGAGGGAAAAGAAGTTATATGCAAAGTTATCGAAATGTGAGTTTTGGTTGGATTCCGTGGCATTCTTAGGCCACATGGTATCGAGTGAGGGCATATAGGTGGATCGGAAGAAAGTGAAAGCAGTGCAGAGTTGGCCCAGACCATCCTCAGCTACAGAGATCCGTAGTTTTCTTGGCTTGGTGGGTTATTACCGTCGATTTATTGAGGGTTTTTCATCGATTGCAGCACCTTTGACCAGGCTGACCCAGAAGGGTGCTCCATTCCAGTGGACGGAAGAGTGTGAGGCGAGCTTCCAGAAGCTCAAGATAGCTTTGACTACAACCCTAGTATTGATGTTGCCTACAGGTTCGGGGTCTTATACTGTCTATTGTGATGCCTCGAGGATTGGCTTTGGAGCGGTATTGATGCATGCCAGTAGGGTGATTGCCTACACGTTCAGATAGTTGAAGGTACATGAGAAGAATTTTCCTATCCATAATCTCAAGTTAGCTGCTATTGTTCACCCCTTGAAGATCTGGCATCATTATTTATACGATGTGCTTTGTGAGATTTATACTGATCACCAGAGTTTGCAGCATCTGTTCAAGCAGAAGGACCTTAACTTGCGCCAGAGGAGGTGGTTAGAGCTGCTAAAAGACTATGATATCACTATCTTGTATCACCTAGGCAAGGCCAATGTGGTGGCCAATGCTTTGAGTCGCCGGGCAGAGAGTTTGGGGAGTTTGGCTTATTTACCAGCAGCGGAGAGGCCCATGGCAATGGATGTTCAGGCCTTAGCCAGCCAGTTTGTGAGATTGGATCTTTCGGAGCCCAGTCGGGTTCTATCTTGCGTGGTCTCTCGGTCTTCCTTATTTCACCGTATCAGAGAGCGTCAGTATAATGACCCTCATTTGTTCGTCCTCAAGGACAAGGTTCTGCACGGTGATGCCAGAGATATGACTATTAGTGATGACGGGGTATTGCTGATGCAGGGTCGGGTATGTCTACCTAATATTGATGGGCTTCGGGAGTTGATTCTAGAGGAGGCCCATAGTTTGCAGTATTCCATTCATCTGGGTGCCGCGAAGATGTACCAGGATTTGAGGCAACACTATTGGTGGAGGCGGATGAAGAAAGATATAGTTGAGTTTGTAGCTCGGTGCCTCAATTGTCAGCAAGTAAAGTATGAGCACCAGGGGCTGGGTGGATTACTTCACTAGATAGAGATTCTGGAGTGGAAGTGGGAGCGGATCACCATGGACTTCGTAGTTGGACTCCCACGGACTTTGAGGAAGTTCGATGCCATTTGGGTGATTGTGGATCGGCTGACCAAGTCCACGCATTTCATTCCTGTGTGTACCACCTATTCTTCGGAGTGGTTGGCAGAGATTTATATCCGAGAGATTGTTCATCTGCATGGTATTCCAGTTTCCATCATTTCAGACAGAGGTACTCAATTTACATCTCGGTTCTGGAGGGCCGTACAACATGAGTTAGGTACTCGGGTGGAGTTGAGCACAACATTCCACCCCCAGACGAATGGACAGTCCGAGCACACTATTCAGATTCTTGAGGATATGCTCTGTGCGTGTGTGATGGAGTTTAGAGGTTCTTGGGATGAGTTCTTGCCACTGGCGGAGTTTGCCTACAACAACAGTAATCAGTCTAGCATTCAGATGGCACCATATGAGGCCTTGTATCATAGGCGGTATAGATCCCCGGTGGGTTGGTTCGAGCCGGGCGAGGCTAGGTTATTGGGCACAGACTTGGTTCAGGATGCCTTGGAGAAGGTTAAGGTGATTAAGGAGAGACTTCGCCCAACCCAGTCCAGATAGAAGAGTTACGCAGACCGGAAGGTTCGTGATGTTTCCTATATGGTTGGAGAGCTGGTCTTGCTTCGGGTTTTGCCTATGAAGGGAGTTATGAGATTTGGGAATAAAGGGAAGTTGAGTCCGAGGTTTATTGTTCCTTTTGAGATATTGAGACGTGTTGGGGAGGTTGCTTATGAGCTTACCTTACCTCCCAGCTTGGCAGGAGTTCATCTGGTATTTCATCTTTCGATGCTCTGAGATTATCACGGCGATCCGTCGCATGTGTCGGATTTCAGTTCAGTCCAGTTGGACAAGGATCTATCTTATGTTGAGGAGCCAGTGGCGATATTGGACAGGCAGGTTCGGAAGCTGAGGTCAAACAACATTGCATCAGTGAAGGTTATATAATAGGGTTAGCCAGTCAATGAGGCGACTTAGGAGACCGAGTAGGATATGCACAGCCGTTACCCTCATCTTTTCACTACTTCAGGTATATCTCTATGCTCGTTCGAGGACGAACAAATTTTTTAAGAGGGGGAGGATGTAACGACCCGACCGGTCATTTTAAGAATTTAACGCCCAGATCCCCTATTAACTGCATTCCCCGTGTTTGTTTCTGCTATTGTAAGTTGTCGGGAGGGTTCGTTTTGAATTTCGGAGTATTTTGGGACCCTTAGTCCCTAAATGAGAACTTAAGCTTTAGAATTTGGACTGTAGTCGGAACAGTGTGAAAACAACCTCGAAATAAAGTTCGGTCGGTTTTGTTAGCTTCGTTGGGTGATTTCGGGCTTATGGGCGTGTTCGGATTATGTTTTGTAGGTTTGTAGCTTAATTAGGCTTGAAATGCCAAAAGTTGAATTTTTGAAGTTTCCGGTTCGATAGTGAGATTTTGATATCGGGGTCGGAATGGAATTTCGGAAGTTGGAGTAGGTCTGTTGTATAATTTGGGACGTGTGTGCAAAATTTCAGGTCATTCGGACGAGGTTTGGTAGACTTTTTGATCGAAAGCGGAAATTGAAAGTTTTGGAATCCTTAGGCTTGAATCTTAGGGTGTTGTGATGATTCGATATTGTTTTGAGTGTTCCGAAGGTTGATACAAGTTTGAATAGTGGTATATGACTTGTTCGTACTTTTGGTTGAGGTCCCGGGGGCCTTGGGATGATTTCGGAGGGTTGACGGAAGAAATTGGGAGTTTGTTTGGAGTAGCTTCAGCTACTGAACTACTGTCATAACCGCACCTGCGAATTGGGGACAGCAAGTGCGGAGCTGCAGAAGCGAGTGGTCAGTCGCAGATGCGGCCAGAGGAAGGGAAATCAGGAGTCGCAGGTGCGGGTAATTTATCGCACCTACGATACTGCAGATGCGGCCAGTGCATTTAAGTGAATTTTCGTAGATGCGCATCTGGGATCGCAGGTGCGGGTCCGTATGTGCGAGGAAATGGCCGCAGGCGCGGAAACCCTAGGCCAGAACCTATATAAGGTTTCTGTCGCGATTTTAGCCTATTTTTCACCATTTTTATCCGTGAATTTAGCTTTTTGGGAGGTTTTTGAGAGAGGATTCAAGGAGGTAAGATTTTTTAGAACCCAAACTTGTTTATATGGTATTATTCTACTGATTGGGCAAGAAATTTATGGAAAATAAGGGTTAGAATTGGGGGTTTAAGTTGAAATTGGAGACTTGGATTTGGGGATTTGAGGGTCGTTTGTAGTCCGATTTTCATGTATTTGATATGCATGAACTCGTGAGAGTGTGAGCATCCTAGTTTTGCAAATTTTATCCGATTCCGAGGTGTGGGTCCGGGGGACTTTTTGGGCAATTTTCTTAATTTCACGTGTTAGCTTTGAATTAGTTAGTGAATTTAGTTACTTGAAATTATATTTACATTATGCAATTGATTTGAATAGATTTGGGCCATTTGGAGTCGGGTACTCGTGGCAAGAACGTGATTTCGAGTTGATTGAGTTGGTTCGAGGTAAGTGGCTTGCCTAACCTTGTGTGGGGGAACTCCCTTAGGATTTGGTATTTTTGTTATATGAGTGTCGTGTACGTGAGGTGACGAGTGCGTACACGTGCTAATTGTTGCAAAATCCTGTTTTCATTAAGCTAATACCTGTGTTTTCTTGTAGTTTAGCAAATACTTATACTTGAAGCCTCTTGTTTAAATTCGGAAAAGCATGCCTACGTGACTTAATTGCCTTTCCTGCTTTAATTGCCTACTTGTACTCTGTGCAGCATGTTAGAGTTGAAATTCTTGTCTAATTCTTGAATAGAACTGTATATTTTTCTGAGATGGTTGTGTATTTACTTTGGGACTATGGGACGATATCCCGGGAGACCCCCCTGCTTATTTACATTGGGACTACAGATCAGTATTCCGATAGATTCTCCTGCACATTTATGATTAGGATTACGGACAACACCCGGTAGATTTCCCGTATTGGATATTTACTTTGGGACTACGGATTTTGTATTCCGGGAGTTTCCCTTGCATATTTATAATTTGGACTACGGGACGATATCCGGGAAGATTCTCTGGACATTTACGTTTGGGACTACGGGACGGTATCCTGGGAGATCCTTTATTGCTATTTCTGTGTACTGAGTTAGATTCTTTTTGTGTCATTATTCATTATAGACTGTTAGCACTTTAATTATATTGTCTAATTCTATACTGTTTTACCTTGCTTTTCATCTATAAGTAGTAGGGCCCTGACCTTCCTCATCACTACCTGTCCGAGGTTAGGCTTGGCACTTACTGAGTACCGTTGTGGTGTACTCATGCCCTTCCTACGCATGTTTTTCGTGTGCATATCCCGGTTCTTCGGCTCAACCATACCATTAGTGAGGCGAGGCGATCTTTAGAGACTTCGAGGTATATCTGCCGCGTCCGTAGACCGAGGAGTCCCTCTCTATTCTCCCCTCTAGCTTTAGCTCCCTTGTATTTACTTTTGTTTAGACATTCTGGAGATTAGAACACTTGTAGTTATTCAACAGCTTGTGATTTCATGAGATTCCGGTTTTTGGGAGCTGTTTTAGTTTGAGAGTTTGTATTTTATATGCCGAGCGACATCTTAAACGTTTTATTATGTTATTCCGTAATTTTTGGCTAGTTTTTTTATCTTTCGTTTCTTTTTCTACGAATCGTTAGGCTTTTCTAGTCGTAGAGACTAGGTGCTATCACGACAGTTTACAGAGGGCGAACTTGGGTCGTGACATGATGCCTCGAGTAGAACAAGAAGACAAACCACACGCATCTTCGAAGTATTTTTAGACTTTGATAGCAACATTCCCCTCACAGAATAAATGATTAGTAGTTTCAATATTGCAAATGGTGCAACAGTAACATCTTGATGTCCTATGTACATTAAATCTGGTCAAAGAATCATCAGTAGCAAGTTCACTATTAAGAAATCTCAGTACATGGAAGGAGACTTTCAATGGTAATTTACAATGCCAGATCTTAGAAAGAGTAAGGGAAGAACCTCTTGATTTTCTAAATATTTTCCAAGCTGATTTACTAGTGAAAGATCTAGAAGGATTAGCAAGCTAGATAGGCGGATCATTCTCTTCTGGTGAAATCTTTATGGACTGAATATGAGATACCAAATGAGATCGGAGGGTATAATGAAGTTTATCTAGCATCCATTGATTGTGAGAGATAAAATCAGCCACTTTTGTCTTTTTGGACTTTTTTTCATGTTGGACTAGCTTAGCAAGAGTACCTTTGTTAGTCCAGTTATCCCACCAAAATGAGAGGTTACCTTTCCCTACTTTCCATAAAATATGATGTTCACAATCCTTCTTGATGTCCATTATCCTTCTCCAAATGTGGCAGAGACTAGCTTTTTTTCTAACAAGTGGTGATATCTTTTGCAATATTTAGCTTCCAAGAAGAGGGTGAGAAGAGATTTTTGAATCCTATAGTTCCAGCATGCTTTAGCAACAAAAGAAATGCAGATGTCATGCAATGACCTAAAACCTACCCCTCCCTCCACCTTAGGATAACATAAATTTTTCCAGTAAAACCAATGATAGATCCTCTTGCTCTCTGATGTGCCCAAAAAAAACCTAGCAAGAGATTTTTTAATCTGATCAAGGGTAGATTTTGATGGATGCACAATAGATATGATATGTAAAGAGAGAGAATTTAATACATACCTAATAAGGACTACTCTACCCCTAAAGGAAAGAATCTTCCCTTTCCATCCGTGAGTTCTGTTTGCTATTTTGGCCACCATATTCCCAAATAGCATATTTTCTTTCTCTCAGCAAAAAGACACCCCAAATAAGTAAAAAGGAAATGGGAATGGGAAAAACTAGTGAGAGATTTGATGTCCTCAATTACAAAGTGTGGAGTATTAGAAGATACCATAAAAGCAGACTTCCTTTTATTCACCATTTGGGCTGAGATTTGTTCATATTTTTCCAACTTGTTCATCATCATGGCAATGGAAATCAAGTCGCCAGAGGAGAAGAGGATGAGGCCATCAGCATATGTGAGATGAGTAACTAAGGGTCTTCCATTATCCACAGAAAAAAAGATAAAATTATCATGTATTAATTGATCCATCATGTAGGATAGCAATTCAGTACCAATGATAAAAAGAGGGAGATAGTGGATCTCCTTGCTTCAAACCTCTAGATGATTTAAAAAATCCATGTCTCACTCCATTGATATTAATGAAATACGAATTGTTGGAAATCAATATAGCCACCATATCAATCCAAAATTTAGAAAATCTTAATTGCCTTATTACCCGACAGAGATAATCCCAGGCAACTCTGTCAAAGGCCTTTGCCATATCCAGTTTGAATACAATATTAGCGTTTATATTGGACCTATTCAAGTTATAGACAAGTTCTTGAGTGAGCATGACATTATTAGAAATAACTCTTCCCTTAAGGAATCCAGTTTGATTAGGAGAAATAATCCTATTCATAAGAGGGGCTTACCTATTGTTAAGCAACTTTGAGATAATTTTGGAAGTAAAGTTTCTTAGACAAATAGGCCTACAATTAGTGAATTGCTGAGGATTATCAATTTTAGGAATAAGGACAAGTCATGTATGAGTGAAAGACCTAGGAAGTTTAGTTCCAGAAAAGAAGTCCAAAACCACATCATAGAGATCATTAGCAATTAAATCCCAACAGTGTTGAAAGAATTCCCAGAAATATCATCAGGACTAGGTGAGCTACTATTGCTCATAGAGAATACCACTTGTTTCAGCTCTTCCATGGAGGGGAGGGCTTCTAACAACAAGTTATCTTCTTAGTTTAATGATGTTGGAAGCCCCCTTAGGATTAAAAAATCTCTACAAGTAATTTCTTGTGTGAACTGTTACTCAAAAAGGTGACAGCTTCAGCAGCAATATCATCCCTGTTCTTAAGCCATGTGCCATCCTGCTTTTTAACTTTTGTCAGTTGCAATTTTTTCCTCTTAGAATTGATTATAGAGTGAAAGAACCTTGTGTTATTATCTCCATCAATAAACCACTTCAACCCAGCTTTTTGTCTCCAGAAAGATTCTTCATTTTTAATATGCCTAATCAATTGAGCATTCACACTGTTGTACTCCATTCTATTACTTTCTGAGTTGTCATTCAAGCATCTGTCCTCTAGAGTATCAAGCATATTCTTCAATTATTTAGTCTTATCAAAGATATTGCCAATAGAGTTTTTAGACCAGAGGGAAAGACTTTTACAAACAATTTTATGTTTTAGGTAAAATCTCCACATACGACCACCATGTACCTGCAATTGTCATGCTTGTTTCACGACTTGCATGGAGCCCTCTTGTTCAGTCCAGAAGTCTAGAAATCTAAAATACTTCTTAGGTTCCCAGTGAGGATTAACGTGGATTCTAGAAGGGGAGCATGTTCAGAACCAGTTCTAACCAAATGAGTGACAGAAGTGTCTACAAATCTCTGCAACCATTCGGAATTAACAAGTACCCTATCTAATCTTGCCCATATCCTCCTAAGCAGCCCATCCTTTACACCAAGTATAGGGATTGGCAGAGTAGCCGATATCCGTTAACTCACTACCAATAATACAATTGATGAAGGGTAAGCTTTTGGACATACTGTCATCATTTCCTCCCTTTTTTCCTAGGAATCAGTGATAGAGTTAAAATACCCGGCTATCATCCGTAGAGAGCTAATTCCCTCGGAAAATATTTTGATACTATCCCACAATGTCTCATTGAGATGAGATTTGCAGTTAGCATACACCCAAGTTATAAATAGAGTTTCCCAATTGTTATCAATTGAACAATTGATAAGTTGAAGGAAATCTTCAATCACAGTACAATTAATAGAGTTATCGCCAAAAAATCAGATCTTGCTACTGCAATTTGCATATGCAAAATTAAACCCAAGTTTTCTCTTGAACTTCTCCAATTTAGTTCTTCCACTAAAAGGTTCCATAATAGCTATGGATACGAGGTTGTGAGCTCTTTTAAGTTTCTTAAGTCTGTCAAAGGTACCTTGAGAAGTGATGCCTCTAATATTCCACATAAGAGACTTAATCACTAAAAGGATGTGGATTGATCATCTTTGTCCTGTGAAAATTTTACAGCAGGAATACATTTGCCTCTTCCATTTACTCTACCACCTCTGCTTGAGAGTCCACTTCTTGTTGATAAGAACCTACCTTTGATTATTTCATGTCCCCTATTACATCTCGTGCCTTAGCATTAGGATGTGCCGTAGTAAATTCACACGAGTTCGAAGGGATTATGTCTATTAGGAGGTTATAGAAGGTTTAAGACATTATTATATTATAAGATCCTGTAAGTTTAACAATATTGATACCGTTAGATACATTTTGTTATAGTATTTATTTGAGTGAGACATTTATTGTAGAATTTTTTTTGAAAAATATGATTTTATATAGTTATTAATCTTACTACTTTCATATATGTTTAAGATTATACACATAATATAAGAAAGTTTATGAGATTTTCTTTATTGTAAAGATATGAATTATTTTTTTAGGAAAAGAAGGTTATCTTTTTTTTACCATTTTAAGAATTAAGCGTACATAAATTTGTACTTTTTATATGAGATTAGGAAAATTATTAGTTGAGAAAATATATGTATTTTTATATGGATGTTTTAATGAAATAATAGTGTATATATAAATTTTATATGGTACTGCATGACCATGATAGTAAAATGTATAAAGTATGTTAAAAGTGAGTAGTATTTTAAGTAATTTGAGATAATTCTTAATTATGTAGATAATTGGACAATTAATGAATTTTGGCGGGAGATTAATTAAAAATCTTTGGATAAGATTAAATAATCTCACGTGGCAAGCTTTTCTTAACTATCTAATGACTATTAAATAAGGGGAAAATGTGTCACACTTTGAGAAAGTCAAGTGACACCAGGATTGAAATATGGGGCCTACCCAAATATTAAAGATAATATTTATAATTTAATAATATAAGGCGAACAAAGATTATTTGGAGGGAAAAGTAGCTTCTTCGTCCTATTTCCCTTACCACACCAATGTGGTGCAACAGAAAGTGCTTCTGTTAGTACAAGTTAATAACATCCAGTGGATTCCTTATGTGCTCTCCTCTTCAGAAATTGAGCTTTAACTTGAGATTGCATTTCTCTGCCTCGTGTGTTCGCACAAGAAGTTGCAATATGAGGTTTGAAAAACTTTTCCATTACATAGTAACGTAAATTCTAAGCATCAAAGAGATTAAATCGCACGATGAGGATATCAAGAAGGGAAGTGCTCCTAATAGCCTTGTATCCTCTCGAAGATAAGTACATACGTCTCCGTACCGATCCACAAGACTCTTCTAGACCTTCTCATGACTCGTGAGACCTACGAGAACCTAGTGCTCTGAGACCATGTTGTCACGACCCAAAATTCATGAAAGGTCGTGATAGCGCCGGACACCTCGGTCAGGCAAGCCAATATTAAATAATTAAATAAACTCTCATTTTAATATTTTAGAAACCATAAATTTCCTTTAATTTAATTAGTAAAAAGTAATCATTACTGAATAAATAAAAGTGTTTACAACTTTTAATACTAAATATCCTATAATCACCCCAGAACTCGGTATCACAAGTGCATGAGCAACCACTAGGAGAATCAAATGAAATATTATAACTGTCCGGAATACAAATTTGGACAGAAAGTAAATGCAGTACTCTGAAAGAGACTCTGCTAGTTGCGGGTCATCTCAAGAGATGCAGCTCACCTAAGTCTCTGTATCAACCATGCTGCCCACTAGGCCACTAGGGATACATGTGCCTGTGCAACAAAAATGCACAACAAGTGTAGTATGAGTACGAAAATAACGCGTACCCAGTAAGTATCATGTCTAACCTCGAAGAAGTAGTAGCGAAGGGTCGATTCTGATACTTACTAGTGGTTCAATAATATTGGGTAAAGTAAAGGGGTGAATAAACATGAAACAGAGAAAGTATATGAAATAAACAAGTATAAACACGTGATACAATTTGTAACGACCCGACCGGTCGTTTTGAGCTTTGGCACTTCGCTCGCCAGCTCTCGGGAATGGCTATCCCCGTGTGATATATTAAGACTTATGTAAATCGTTGGTTTTGATTTTCAAGGTAATCAGAATGAATTTGGAAGTACAGTTCTCAGTTTAAAGCTTAAAATTTGAAAGGTTTGACCAAGTTTTGACTTGTTAGTATATGATCTCGGATTGAAATTTTTATTATTTGGTTAGCTCCGTTGGGTGATTTTAGACTTAGGAGCGTGATCGGAATGTATTGTGGAGGTCCGTGGACGGTTTAGACTTGAATTGGCAAAATTGGAATTTTGGCATTTTCCGATTGATAAGTGAGATTTTGATATAGGGGTCGTAATGGAACTCCGAAAGTTGGAGTAGGTCCGTTGTGTCATTTGTGACGTGTGTGAAAAATTTTAGGTCATTCGGACGAGGTTTTTTAGACTTCAAAAGCGGAATTTGGCAATTTTTGCAAATCTTAGGCTTGAATCCGATACAAATTTAGTGTTTTAATGTTGTTTTGAGCATTCCAACGTTCAGAACAAGTTTGAATGATGTCATGGGATATATTGGCATGTTTGGTTAAGGTCCCGAGGGCCTCGGGTGAATTTCTTGTGGTTTAACGGATCAAATTCTTGTTTTGAAAGTTGCATATTTCTTTAGATCAGTGCTGCCGAGTTTTGCTCTTCTCGTTCGCTAGAGGGCCCACGCGTTCGCAAAGAGATGTTGAGTGAGGCAGGCCAGTTACCCTTCACATTCACGATTTTGGTCCCGCATTCACGAAGTTTGAGTCTTATTGTGCATCGCGAACGCGTGCATGGTTCGCGTTCGCGTAGAAGGGTGAAGCAGACTTGGGCACTAGGCCCTAAAGCATCACGTTCGCGATTGAAGGAACGCGTTCGTGTAGTCTGAACTGAGTAAGGCATCGCGTTCGCGAGGGTGTGTTCGCGTTCGCGTAAGAGAAAATTGAGCTAGGAATTATTTGTGCTTCGCGAACGCAGGGTGCTGCCGCATTCGTGATGAAGAAAATATCTGGGCAGAATGTTTAAGTTCAAAATCGAGGGTTTAAGTCCAATATCACAATAACCATTGGAGAGCTCGGGAGAAGGTGAAATTTGAGGAGATTTTTAGTGGAGCAATTGGGGTAAGTATTCTTCACTCATATTTGGTTTAATTCCATGATTTATTCTTGAATTTCATCATTTAATTTGAGAAATTAGAGTGGGAATTGGGAAATAATGGAAGAAAAGTTTGAGAATTCTTTTTGGGGATTTGAATGGGCAATTGAGGTCAGATTTTAAGGAATTTGATATGGGTAGACTCGTGAGAGGATGAAAATTCTACTAATGTAATTTTTATTGGATTCCGAGACGTGGGCCCAGGGGCCGGGTTTGAAAAATTTCAGAATTTTTTATGTAAATTGGATATTTTTGAGTGGGTTTTGTTCCTTTAGCATATTTTGATGGTATGAATCTGCTTTTGGCAAGATTTGGAGCATTCGGAGGCCGAATCGAGAGGCAAAGGCATCGCGGGCTAGAGTTTGGATCGGATTGAGGTAAGTAATAAATGTAAATGTTTGTCCTGAGGGTATGCAACCCCGGATTTTACATCGGCGTGCTATATTGAGGTGACGCATACGCTAGATGACGAGCGTGGGGCTGTGCACCATTGGGGATTGTGACTTAGTCCATCTCGAATGATTGTTTTATTGTGTATTTGGTTTAAAACTGTTTGCTATCATCATGTTTTGGGCTGAATGCCATATTTGGGCCTCGTGCCAACTGTTTTGGATCCTGAGGGGATTTTTACTACTATTCCTCACTATTTTGACTTTATACTCTTACTCAGTCATGCTATATTCCAATGTTTTTATAACTCAACCATGTTTATACTATTTTGACATCTTAAATGATATTTTGAGCTGAGCATCCTATTTTATTGTGCCCGAGTGGCTTCTTAGAGATTCCTAAATGAGTAGGGTCGAGGGCCTGTGTTGTGAGGTTATTATAGGATCGGGCTGCGCGCTGTAGCAGTGTGGTACTGATTTATGATTTTGAGGCCGAGGGCCTGATTTGTTACGCCACAAGGTGTCTTGATATAAGGCCGATAGCCTGTTTGATTATGCCACGAGATGGCTTGTTATTGCGCTTGTGCCGTAAGGGGCCCCTCCTGGAGTCTATACACCTCTAGTGAGCGCGGGTACCCAGTGTGAGATGTGATATAACCCGAGGGGTTGATATTGTTCCATGTTATTGCCTAAGGGGCGGTTATTGATTCATGTTATGCCCGAAGGGCTGATTACGAGTGATTGTGAGGTAGACCAAGGGGCTGGTTCTGTTGATATTATGCCCGAGGGGTGGTTTATGGTACATGTTTTTGCCCGAGGGGATGTTTACGTTTCTATCATGTTTACTCACTGTTTTATCACTCGTTTGAAACTATTGAAAATTGTTTTTAAAAGGTTTTACCGAAATTGAGCATGATTTACGAAGTAAATGATTTATGTACTGTGTTGGAAATATCCTGCACTTGTGTAGCATTTTGACGTGGTTTATGTGTTTTCTTACTGCTTAACTTTTATTTACTTTTATCACTTACTGAGTTGGCATACTCACATTACTTCCTGCACCTTGTGTGCAGATTCAGGTATTTCTGAACCCGGTAGCGGGTATTGATTGCTCAGTGGCAGAGTCATTGGAGTTAGCAAGGTAGCTGCCCGACGTTTGCAGCACTGCTTTTCTCCCTCTTGTCTTCCTTAGACTATATTTAGTACATTCTTAAACTCTTGTTGTATTAAGACCTTAGTAGATGTTCGTGACTTATGACACCCCGATGTCGGGCTTGTATATTATTTCCGCACTGTTCACTTAGACTTACATTTTGAGATATTGATTAATTAATAGCTTAAAAACGGATTATTATTGATTAAATGGTTAACTTGAGAGTTGTGTCTGCTGTCCTAGTTTCACGATATGCGCCATCACGACCGTGTCGGTTTTAGGGTCGTAACAAGTTGGTATCAGAGCCTAGGTTACATAGATCTCACTGAGCAGGTTTAGTAGAGTCTTGCGGATCGGTACGGAGACGTCTATACTTATCCTCGGGAGGATGCAGAACCTTTAGGAAAAACTTCATATTCTTGAATTCTTATTGTGCGTCCTTGATTCAGATTGAAGTGTAACTCTTTGAATTCCTTCCATGCATTTGTATGCGTGCATGAGCGCTCGGTATCAGCTATGAATTGGCGGCTTGTGGTTCCCTGATCGAGGTGCGAGATATGATCTCTGTGTGATGATGTTGGGCCAGTCTGGAGGACTTGAGGTTGAGTTTTGCCTACAACTTGAGCATTGAGGCGTTGATTGTGTGAACACGTGCTTTTGGATTCGTATGTCCGATAGTGCCCCTATTAGTGGGAGTGATGACTGGATAGCTACGTGATGAGTATGATGTGACTGCGATATGTGTTCATATGAATTGAATGAGACGAGAAGGGTCTGCCTGAGGATAGAAAGAACTATTTGGTGCTTGATTTCCATCTTGATTTGATGTATAGCGCCGAGTTATGGGAGTGTGAAGAATCTTTTCATGTTTTCTAGTTGGGTAGCGAAGTAAATTTTATGTTGCAATATGAGTTCAGACTCATGAAGATAAAACGACTGCAAAATGTTTATGACGGTGGAAGGGTGTAAAGAGATGTTAGTTTGAAGCGAGGCAGGTGGGATGTCTCCTACAGATTATTTTGAAGTTTGAGCGATCCTTTATGTCATTTATTGGAAGATCTCTGTTACCAAGGAAATATATGTTTTGCAATTTGAATTTGGGTCGCCTAAAAGAGTGGGCTTGACTGCTCTGAGGGTGAATGTGAGATTTGCAGAAGATTTAAAGTACTAGATGGTCTGTGTTTCACGAGCTCATGAAGGATTGAGTTTAGTCTTATTATGGTGTTATGGCAGTAATAGAGTATACGCGTTATGAGTTATTGTATGTTTTGATCTATGGCTTTGAGCCAAGTGGGGGAGTATGCTATTGAATAGTTGATTGCACGGTTATGTGCTATGTTATTCCCAGTCTGAGACGTATGGGTAGGTCAGTTATGACTTACGGAGGTTAAGACCGAAGATGGCTTGAGTAAAAGAAATTTCAATAAATGTTATGTTATGCTTTATGGGTGTATGAGAATCATGGAATGACTTGAGTTGTTATTGGTAAAGGATGTATGGTGCATAGAGTAGGAAGTTGCTTGGTTGTATTAAGGTGAGGTTACACGCTACGGTGTCGGAGTGCTAATGGAGCACGGGTCGTCCGGTCCTTTTGATCGGTCTAATTGCGGTTTGAGTAGAGTGGATGACTCTCGAGAATGGTTCTAATGGGTTCAAGATTTTACATTTAATAACTGGAGATTTTCAGGTTGTATATTTGGCTAGAAACTGAGGTTTGCATTGGAGGGTGTCAAGATTCGTGGTATTTCTATATCATTATGGATTCTACACATCAGTATCAGGATGGTTAAGGTAATGACTTTAGATTCACAGGAAGTCTCTTCAGGGAAAGTATTTCGAATGTGGTGCTTTTGGGGATATTTGAGAGAGTACTCAACGGTCTATGAATCGTAGGACAGTGTGGCTTTATGCTTGGGTCTCATGTGGTGAGTCTGGGTTGAGGAATTGTGGTGTTACAACAAGAAGAAGTATCAAGTTGAAGGTAAATCAGAAGGAACTCGGGTAGAGGGGATAGCTTGGTAGTAGGCCGGGTCGGCATGGTAAGGATATGATTAGTTCTTTGGGTGCTTATGAGGTAATGAGTTTCTGCAGGTGTTTCGCGGCAATGTTCTTGGGTTTTAGTGGCATGCTGTAGTTTGGTTAAGTTAGAAAGATTCAGTCCTGACAGTTTAGTTTTTATGCAAATGGAATTCGGAGAGTTCTTGATGGCTCTACCATAGTTAGAGATATATATTTGCCACGAGCGTAAGGAGCATGGGACGTGTAGTGATTTTCTTCTAGATAGGATTAATGGAAAGTTCTTGGCTAGTTAAGTACGTAGCTGCTTGTGGTTCAGAAGGAATATGAAGTTGTCATGATTATCCTAGGATGGTATGGTGTATGCGGCATGTTGTGAGGGATTGAGATTTGCATGTGTAAGGTCACGGTTCAGTTTTGAAAGGAAGGTCACAAATTCTTAAGCAGCATAGACAGATTCAGATGAATTGGGAAATGATATTACTAAGTGGGGTAGCTTGATGAGGGTATACGTTTCAGAAAGGGGGCAATGTGAGTGAGTTGACGATACTTCAGTAGTATTGCGGCACTCTCTTATTGGATCGACTGTTGATTTTTGAGTTTGCTTGGTGGCACAAAAGAATTTTAGGAGTACCTCTCGTGGGATGCTTGGGTATTAGAGGTGTATCGTATATTCGGAAGGTGGAGTTGGGATCGGATATGGTGATTCGCATGATGCATGGAGTTGGAGATTGGTAGTTCTCATAAACAGGTTAGGTCATGGTTGTGGACCGTGTATATCGGTCTTGTGTGGTAACTATTGGAGGTTTAGAGACCCGAGTGGATCCTTGTTGCTTAGTATGCTAGATTTTGGTGTGATATTGGGTATGGACTAGTTGTCTCCGTGTCGCGTTATTCTGGGCTGTTGTTCTAGGCTGACAATGTTGGCTATGCCAGGAATGCCAAGGATTGAGTGGCGAGGTTCGACGGATTATGTGCCCAGTGGGGTGGTTTCGTTTTTGAAGACCTAGCGGATGGCTAGGGAGGGTTATCTTTCTTATTTGACCTTCGTGATGGATGTCAGTGCAGAGACTCCTACCATTGATTTAGTTCGGTGGTGAGGGATTTTCCGGATGTGTTTCCTGCTGCTGGGCATGTCGCCAGACATGGTTGTTGATTTCGGTATTGATTTGGTGCCGGGCACCATATCGTATGTCACCGGAAGAGTTAAAAGAATTGAAGGAGCAGCTTCAGGAACTCCTTGATAAGGGGTTCATTAATAGGCCAATATGGATGTGTGGTCTACATCGAGTCGGCTTGGTTGACTCCGAGTTGTATTATTGAGGGATGTGTTGATTCAATTGTTATTGAGCTTATTAGTGATCTGGGGAGATGTATGAGTTACCTTTTAGTGTTGCGAGGCGTTGGGATTTGTTGGTTACAGGCACATGTGGTGCGGTTTTATTGGGAGTATTGGGTATTGCTCGGTGGATGGCATATCGTTGGTGTCCTTTTGGGTTTGTGTAATGCTATGTCAATTGCTTCACAGTGGTTCTGATGATTTTCTTTGGTTCTAGATAGCAAATTGCGCGTGGTTGTCGATTTTGAGCATAGTGACTTGAGGTGTTTCATGTGGACCAGTGTTTGGATAGGGTCGCGTATTGCAGCGAAGTTATGTGGAGGTATGACCCTTCAGGTCAGATTCGGGTGTCCTATTTCTATGATGTGTGACGGGTTCCTAGCATTGTGTTGTGGTGGTACTTGTGAGCTTGCGGTACAGCTCTCTCATTTGAGTCATTTTCATGAGTTGAGTATGTTTGGATTATTGCTTATTGGTGCACGGATTGCACGAGTTGTGGATTTAGATTGTATTGATGTGTCATGTTACCAGAGTAGTTGTGTTGGATTAGATGAGATTGTTGGGATCTATAATGAATACAAACGGATTCGATTTCAACATGTTGTAAGGATAATATCGAGGTTCGACTCAAAAATTTGCTATGGTCCTTGCCAAAGGAGAATTGGCTTCATGAATGGTTGATCTGAGGAATGGTTATGACATACTGCGTGTTTCATTTATCATTGGCAGTATGCGGAAGTGTTTGAATGAGGCTTTATTTGATAAGAGGTATTATTAGTATTCAGTTATTTTGGGTAACTGCTGTGATTAGAAGCTATCGCTACGTGTGTTGGAGTTATATGGTATATCATGTAATGGCATTTAAGTCTGTGGATATGTTACAGCTTGTTCGGGCTTATTCAGAGTATAGATGTGAGATTCTGATCTTGTGGACGACTTCAGAAGTGGAAATGTGGTTATAAGGTTTATGGGGTAGGTTGGATTGTAAAATTTCAGTTACGTTGTATTATCGGGCCTATATGAGATAGGGTGACATGGGGAGTATGTGCATGGTAAGGTTACACAGCGATTTGATGGTTTTCGGAACAACTCTGGGCACGTTCGAGGACGAACGTATGTTTAAGTGGGGGGAGGATGTAACGAACCGACCGGTCATTTTGAGCTTTTGCACTTCTCTCGCTAGTTCTCAGGCATGGCTATCCCCTTGCGATATATTAAGACTTATGTAAATCGTTGGTTTTGGTTTTCAAGGTAATCAGAATGAATTTGGAAGAACAGTTCTCAGTTTGAAGCTTAAAATTTGAAAGGTTTGACCAAGTTTTGACTTATTAGTATATGATCTCGGATTGGAATTTTTATGATTTGATTAGCTCCGGTGGGTGATTTGGGACTTAGGAGCGTGATCGGAATGTATTTTGGAGGTCCGTGCAAGGTTTAGACTTGAATTGGAGAAATTGGAATTTTGGCGTTTTCCGGTTGATAAGTGAGAATTTGATATAGGGGTCGGAATAGAATTCCGGAAGTTGGAGTAGGTCCGTTGTGTCATGTATAACGTATGTGAAAAATTTCAGGTCATTCGGACGAGGTTTGATAGACTTTTTGAAAGAAAGCGTAATTTGGAAGTTTTTGGAATTCTTAGGCTTGAATCCGATGCAAATTTGGTGTTTTAATGTTATTTTGAGCATTCCGAAGGTCGGAACAAGTTTGAATGATGTTATGGGATATGTTGTCATGTTTGGTTAAGGTTCCGAGGGCCTCGGGTGAGTTTCGGGTGGTTTAACGGATCAAATTCTTATTTTGAAAGTTGCAGATTTCTTCAGATCAGTGCTATAGAGTTTTGCTTTTCGCATTCGCTAGAGGGCCCTCGCATTCACGAAGAGATGCTGAGTGAGGCAGGCCAGTTACCCTTCGCGTTCATGATGTTGGTCCCGCGTTCACGAAGGTTGAGTCTGATTGTGCATCGCGAACGCGTGGCATGGTTCGCGTTCGCGTAGAAGGGTGAAACAGACTTGGGCACCAGGCCCTAAAGCATCGCGTTCATGACTGAAGGAACGTATTCGCGTAGTCTGAGCTGAGTAAGGCATCACATTCGCGAGGGTATGTTCACGTTCGCGTAAGAGGAAATTGAGCTGGGAATTATTTATGCTTCGCGGACGCGAGGGTGCTGCCGCGCTCGCGATGAAGAAAATATCTGGGCAGAATGTTTAAGTTCAAAATCGAGGGCTTAAGTCCAATATCACAAAAACCATTGGAGAGCTCGGGAGAAGGTGAAATTTGAGGAGATTTTTACTGGAGCAATTGGGGTAAGTATTCTTCACTCTTATTTGGTTTAATTCCATGATTTAGTCTTGATTTTTATCATCTAATTTGAGAAATTAGAGTGGGAATTGGGGAAAATGGAAGAAAAGTTTGAGAATTATTTTGGGGATTTGAATGGGCAATTGAGGTCGGATTTTGAGGAATTTGATATGGGTAGACTCGTGAGAGAATGAGGATTCTACTGATGTAATTTTTATCAGATTCCGAGATGTGGGCTCGGGGGCCGGGTTTAAGCAATTTCGAGATTTTTGATGTAAATTGGATATTTTCGAGTGGGATTTATTCCATTAGCATATTTTGATGGTATGAATCTGCTTTTGGCTAGATTTGGAGCATTCAGAGATCGAGTCGAGAGGCAAAGGCATCGTGGGCTAGAGTCTGGACCGGATTGAGGTAAATAATGAATGTATATGTTTGTCCTGAGGGTATGAAACCCCATATTTCACATCGTTGTGATATATTGAGGTGACGCACACGCTAGATGACGAGCGTGGGACTGTGCACTTTTAAGGATTGTGACTTAGTCCATCTCGAATAACTGTTTTACTGCGTATTTGGTTGAAAATTGTTTTCTATTATCATGTTTTGGGCTGAATGCCATATTTGGGCTTCGTGCCAACTGTTTTGGACCCTTAGGGGATTTTTACTACTATTCCTCACTGTTTTAACTTTATACTTGCACTCAGTCATGCTTTATTCCACTATTTTTGTAACTCAACCATGTTTATACTATTTTGACATCTTAAATGATATTTTGAGCTGAGCATCATATTTTACTGTGCCCGAGTGGCTTTTTTGAGATTCCTGACTGAGTACGGATGAGGGCATGTGTTGTGAGGTTATTATGGGATCGGGCTGTACGCTGCAACAATGTGGTACTGATTTATGATTTTGAGGCTGAGTGCCTGATTTGTTACGCCACGAGGTGGCTTGATATGAGGCCGAGAGCCTGTTTGATTATGCCACGAGATGGCCCTTTATTGCGCTTGGGCTGTAAAGGGCCCCTCCCAGAGTCTATACACCCCCAGTGAGCGCGGGTACCTAGTGTGAGATGTGATATAGCCCGAGGGGCTGATGTTGTTCCATGTTATTGCTTGAGGGGCAGTTCTTGATTTATGTTATTCCCGAGGGGCTGATTACGAGTGATTGTAAGGTAGCAGAGGGGTTGGTTCTGTTGATATTATGCCCGAAGGGCGTTTTATGGTACATGTTTTTGCCCGAGGGGCTGTTTACATTTCTATCATGTTTACTCACTGTTTTATCACTCGTTTGAAACTATTAATAGTTGTTTTTAAAAGGTTTTACTAAACTTGAGCATGATTTACGACGTAAATGATTTTTGTACTGTGTTGGAAATATCCTGCACTTGTTGTAGTGTTTTGACGTGGTTTACATATTTTCTTACTGCTCATCTTTCATTTACTCTTATTACTTACTGAGTTGGTGTACTCACATTACTCTCTGCACCTTGTGTGAAGATTCAGGTATTTCTGAACCCGGTAACAGGTGTTGATTATTTAGTGGCAGAGTCATCGGAGTTAGCAAGGTATCTGCCCGACGTTCGCAGCGCTGATTTTCTCCCTCTTGTCTTCCTTAGACTGTATTTAGTACATTCTTAGACTCTTGTTGTATTCAGACCTTAGTAGATGCTCGTGACTTGTGACACCCTGACGTCGGGCTTGTATATTATTTTCGCATTGTTCATTTAGACTTACATTTTGAGATATTGATTAATTAAAAGCTTAAAAACGGATTATTATTGATTAAATGGTTAACTCAGGAGTTGTGTCGGCTGGCCTAGTTTTATGATAGGTGCCATCACGACCGGGTCGGTTTTAGGGTTGTGACACAATTCCCCTCTTTATAATTTTACTTAAGCTCTTAACTAGCAATATTCCTCTGTAACTGGAGAATATATATAGATATGGTGGATTTCATTAAGGAAGTTGTCATAATTCAAATCAGGGAAAAATTCCCCAGATGCACTGGCTTCTAGCCAAATGTCACGTACAATTCCAGGAGAATAGTGTATGTATGTATATGTATATATATATATATATATATAGGAAATGTCGAGGCGTACGGCCTGATCCAACATAAAAGTAAACTTTGCACTGCCAGAGGGTCGAATAACGCGAACCATAGATGCATCTATTAACCTGCCGAGGCGATCATCCCACTCCCATGAGAGTAGTAGAAGTAAATACCCCGCTTGTGAATCATACGTCTAATGCGGTCAAATATAGATTTAAGGAATTTTCGCCACTTGCGAATCATACAAGCGATACGATTACACATAGATTTCTTAAGTTATTATAAGATTCCTCAATTCTTTTTGAAAGTACTAAGTTTAATGGAAACACTTAAATTCTTAAATTCCTCAATTGAAATATCTTTCAACACAATTATTATGCAACCTCAAATCTTATTTCTTCTCAAGGCAAACAGTAACATCAATCAACAACAATATCGACAAAGCATGATGTAACCTAGGACTACCCCGACATAGGAATAATAATAGTTACGCACGGACTCTCGTCACCTCGTGCATACGTAGCTCCCAAAAATAGGAGCACATATTTAATTAATTCCTTCTTACAAGGTTAGAAAGGAGACTCACCTCGCTCCGAAGCTCCATAACCGGCTTCCAAGCCCTTCTGACAACTCAAATCGATGTTGAACGCTCCAAAACTAGCGAATAATTATGCAAACCCATTAATATACGCTCGAATACTCATTATAATCCAATTTATAACAATTTCTAACCCCGATCGAAAAGTCAATAAGAATCACCCTCGGGCCCATATGCCCGGATTTCGAAATTTTTCAAAGATAAAGTTTACCCATAATCTTACGAACTCAAATATATAATTTACTCTCAATTTTATGTCCAAAATCATGGTCAAAATCTAAGAATACAAATTTCTAGGTTTTCCTCAAAATCCCAAATTTTCCACTAATTTCCATGTTCAAATCTATATATAATCATGTATTTAACTCAAAATTAGTATAAACCACATATCTCATGCTTGGTGATGAAAATGGCACCTCAAAGTTTCTCCAAAATCGGCTCCCACGGATGAATGGAGTGAAAATGAGCCAAACCCTCACCTAAAAGGAACCTCATTGCCCAGCGATCCTCGCACCTGCGGTCACTTGAACGCTTCTGCGGTTCTGCAGGTGCGGCATATAATCTGCTTCTGCAGTCCTCCTCTAGCCCCTTAACTCCGCATATGCACCTTCACTTCCGCAGGTGCGGTCCCGCTTCTGCGGTGGGATGACCGCATCTGCGATCCCAGGTCTCCCCCACAAAAATCGTATATGTGACCACAGGGCCACTTCTACGGCTCTGCACCTACAGCCCAAGCCTCGCATGTGCGGTTACACCAGAAGGCAATTGCTCAATTCTTCTTCTAACTCCAAATTTGATCTGTTAATCATCCGGAATCCACCCGAGGCCCCCGAGACCTCATCCAATCACACAAACCAGTCCCATAACATAATACGAACCTACTTGAGGCCTCAAATCACATCAAACAATGCTAAAAACACAATTCGTGCTCCATTTGAAACTTGATGAACCTTAGAACTTCGAATGTCTTCATTCGATGCCGAAACCTATCAAATCACATCTGATTGACCCTAAATTTTGTACACAATTCATTTTCGACATTACTGACCAACTCCACCTTCCGAAATCGAGATCCAACATCGATATCAAAATGTCCGCTTCTGGTCAAACTTCTCAAAAACCTTCAAATTTTTAACTTTAGCCAAATGACTCCTAAATGACATACGGACCTCCAAATCCATTTCCGATCGTGCTCCCAATACTAGAATGACTATATGGAGCTATTCCTTGACCAAACAGACATCGATAGCATTGAAATGCACTTCAACCCAAATTTATGAAATTCTTCCAAAATGATAACTTCCACAATATGCGCCAAAACGCTCACGGGTCATCCAAAACCCGATCAGGGCATACGCCCAAGTCTGAAATAATCATACGAACCTGCTAAAACTTTTATATCCTAATTCCGAGGCCGTTTACTCAAAAATTCAATCTTAGCAAATTCTTCTAACTTAAAGATTCCGAAATGAGAATTCTCTTTCCAAATCAACCCCGAACTTCCCAGAATTTAATTCCGACCATGTGTACAAGTCATAATACCTGTAGTAAAACTACTCATGGCCTCAAACTGCTGAACGATGCGCTAGAGCTCAAAACGATCGGTCAGGTCGTTACATTAATCAATTCATTTGAAATTTCAAAGCGTGTTCGATTCTAAGGGAGTACAGTGCAATCTTTCTCAAGAATATCATACAGATTTATCCTTACTTCGATTAGCCGTTACATGTTTTGTCGTAATTAACGTATGTTAGAGGGATTGTTTAAAGAATTGGTTCAGGTATTTTAAGGCTAATCTTTCTTTCTTTTGGGCATGATCTAAGTAACGATACGTAAACGTAATGATATTCCATAAGTGGTTTTACTCTTAGCAGTTAAGGATATCTATATTATTCATTCTCGTAAAGTGATATTCAAGAATGTCTAAGTATGTATCTAGTTCCCTATTGAGGTAATTTATAAAAATATTAATATTAATAATATTATGATACATGCATATTCATTTACCACCGTGCTATGACCGGTTAGACAGTCATGCATATTCATTTACCACTGTGCTACGACCGATTGGGTTGTCATGCATATTCATTTACCACCATGTTACGACTGGTCGGGCAATCATCCAATTACCATCAAGCTACGACTGGTTGGGCAGTTACATATTTACCATCGAGCTACAACCGGTTGTGCAGTCATGTATTTACCACCGCGCTACAGCCTATCGGGTAGTTATTACTAATCAGTTGGGAAATCATGTATTATACGATATGGATAACAGTCTCAAAGAGAAGCATTATATATATTAGTATAATAAGTATGCATATACAGAGATTCAGGTTGATTCTTATATGTCTTTAATAAATGTTGACTTATTATTATGTTTCAGTTTCGCCTTACATACTTGGTACATTATTCGTACTAACATCCTTTTGTTGGGGACACTGTATTCATGCCTGTAGATATAGATAATCAGTTTGACGAGCCCTCATAGTAAACGAGGTTAGCATTCAACAAAGGATCGGTAAGACTCCACCTCATTCGGAATGCAATCGAATCTATGATTATCATCAGAGTTTTGCTACAGACTTATGGGTAGGCCGGTACTCTGTCCTATTTGATGTCTAATATTCTTAGAGGCTTTGTAGATAGAGGTTCACTTTGTACATTATGTCTGAGGCCTTGACGGCCCATATCTATTTATGTTTTAAATGTGACGGTTCATTGCAGTGTTTGCACACTAACAGTTGTATATTATGAGTTGTGGCCATGTTGGCCCATGATAGTTACAAAAGGAATGAGTTCATCCAACTCGACCTATGTATGTTCTAGTTTTGGTTGAATGATCACGAGTTACAGAATGATTCACTCGGGCCAGTACAACACCGGATGCCAGCCACGCCTCCCTAGGTTTGGGTGTGATAAAGTGGTATCAAAGTGGGTTGTGTCCTAGGAAGTCTACAAAGTCGTGCCTAGTAGAGTCTCACTTATGGGTATTTTGCGTGTCACATTTATAATTGAGAGGCTATAGGACATTTAGGAAATGTTATCCTTATTTTGTTTCCAGATCGTGCCATAGAGCTGAGTCGTAAGAAGTTAATATGGAGCTTTCACCAAAGTTTCTATGCACTAGAGGTGTAGGTATCACAGTAGAGCTTTAAGGCATGGACGGAATTTCCACCTATGTGGAAGGGAGGTTATGAAAGTGATAGAAGGTACGATGTAAGATTGAATAAGGTAAAGGTGAAGAAGATACGAGGTACCAAGTACAAAAGGTTGTGAATTGTCCAGGCTTCAGACAGAGGTTGGGTTTTAGTTTAGTTTATAGAGGACACTTTGGCAAAAAATTTATAAGTTTCTAAAAGTTAACATTCGAGGATGAATATTTCTAATGGGGGGGATGATATTACATCCCATACTTTAATATTGGGATAAGTAGTAGTAATCCATATGAGCCTGAAAGGATTAAGACCATTCATGAGGTTATAAAGGATTTATGATTATGTTATTATAAGACCCCGTAAGTTTAACAACCTTGATATCGTTATATACATTTGATATGGTATTTTGAGTGGAATAGTTTTGTAAAAAAAGTTTGAAAATATGATTTTATATAGTTATTAATATTGCTACTTCCGAATATGCTCTAAATTATACACATAATATAAGAAAGTTTATGAGATTTTCTTTATTGTAAAAATAAAAATTATATTCTCACAAGAAAAGAAGATTATCTTTTTACCATTTTAAGAATTAAGAGTACGAAAATTTGTATTCTTTATATGAGATTAGGAAAATTAGAAATTGATAAAATATATGTATTGTTACATGGATGTTTTAATGAAATAATAGTGTATATATTGATTTTATGTAGTACCATAATTTATTAATATTTTAATATTTAATAGTAGTACTTTAGGATGAGAGCAAGATTATTTTGAGGTTATAAGTATTTATGCTATATCAAACAAGTGATAAGTAAATTCGTGAAGGTGAGAGGGTAGGCAAATCGAAGAAGATGAGTTTCGTCGAAGTTTGATATTTTGAGATAAAATACAGTCCAAGCTATAATAACCCGTATTTAGGGACTAGTGCCATACAAGGGACCACGATAGTAGGATGTATAAAGTGTGTTAAAAGTGAGTAATATTTTAAGTAATTTGAGATAATTCTTGATTATGTAGGTAATTAGTTAATTATTGAATTAGTAGGGGATTAACAAGTTAATTAAGGAAATGAGAGGATAATTTTGGATAAGATTACCCTCCCCCAATGTGGCAGCAACATGTGATCCATTAAGTGACTCTTAAATCATTTTGAAAGGTGGCAACATTTAAAGATACCTTTATCTCATTTGGTTGAGAAATATTATCAAAAAGGCAAAGAGATGGTACGACCTATTGATCTCTTTTCTTGTAGTAAACATCATCCCCTTCCTAATTAGCAACTTTGTTCATAAGTTTTATAGTGAGATGCTAAGATTTGCAAAATAATGATGGAGCTTAATCAATTCATTTGAAATTTCAAAGTGTGAGATTTTCGATTCTAAGGGAGTACGGTGCAATCTTTCTCAAGAATATCATACGAATTTTTCCTTACTTCGGTCCGCCGTTACATGTTTTCTCGCAATTAACGTATGTTAGAGGGATTGTTTAAAGAATCGGTTCAGGTATGTTAAGGCTAATCTTTCATTCTTTTGGGCATGATCCAAGTAACGATACGTAAACGTAATGATATTTCATAAGTGGTTCTACTCTTAGCAGTTAAGGATGTCTTTGTTATTATTCCCATAAAGTGATATTCAAGCATGTCTAAGTATGTATCTAGTTCACTATTGAGGTATTTGATAAAAATGTTAATATTAATAATATTGTAATACATGAATATTCATTTACCACTGTGCTACAGCCAGTTGGGCAATCATGCATATTCATTTACCACCATGCTACTGCCGGTTGGGTAGTCATGCATGTTCATTTACCATCATGCTACGGCCGGTTGGGAAATCATGCATATTCATTTCCCACCGTGCTACAGCCGTTAAAGAAGTCATGCATTTACCACCGAGCTACAACCGGTTGGGCAGTTACATATTTACCACCGAGCTATGGACGGTTGGGCAATCATGTATTTACATTCGCGCTACGGCCGATCGGGTAGTTACCACAGATCAGTTGGGCAGTCATGCATTATACGATATGGATAATAGTCTCAAAGAGTAGCATTGTATATATAAGTGTAATAAGTATGCATATACAAATATTTAGGTTGATTCTTATATGTCTTTAATTAATATTGACATATTTTTATGTTTCAGTTTTGCCTTACATACTCGGTACATTATTCGTATTGATGTCCTTTTGTTGGGGACACTGCATTCATACCTGCAGGTATAGATAATCAGTTTGACGAGCCCTCATAGTAAACGAGGTTAGCATTTAGCGAAGGATAGGTAAGACTCCACCTCATTCGGAGTGTAGCCGGGTCTATGAGTTAACGTGTCAGAGTTTTGCTATAGACTTATGGGTAGGTCGGTATCCTATCCTGTTAGATGTCTAATACTCTTAGAGGCTTTGTAGATAGAGCTTCACTTTGTACAGTATGTCAGAGTCCTTGACAGTCCATATGTATTTATGTTTTAAATGTGATGGTTCATTGATGCAGTGTTTTCCCACTTACAATTGTACATTATGAGTTGTGGCCATGTTGGCCCATGATAGTTACAAAAGGAATGAGTTCAGCCAACTCGACCTATGTATGTTCTAGTTTTGGTCGAATCATCATGAGTTACAGAGTGGTTTGCTCGGGCTAGCACGGCACCGGGTGCCAGCCATGCCTCCCCAGGTTTGGGCGTGACATCTTCTTGACCTTAAAATCCCATATCTCTGAACTTTATCTTCTGCAGCCACATGAGAATTGTGCGGTCCGCACTTTTCAGAGCATTTCTTGTCAGAGGCTTTCTTCATGATCTGTGACCGCACTCAATATTGTGCGGTCCGCACAGTGCCCTTTTAGCCTTGTTTTTGTCCTTATCCAAAATTACTTCTTCTTGTGTTGATTTTCATTTATTTAGCTCATATTCTAACACTCCTGCAAGCAAGCAAATTTTATTAGTTTTCGGGAATTTTTTTAAGCAATTTTGAGCTAAAACGCAAGTAGAAGAGTACAAATAAGCAGTCAAAATCCCTACTTATCAACTCCCTCAAACTTAAGTTTTTGCTTGTCCTCAAGCAAATAAGGTAATTCCCACCTCCGCTATAAAAAGGCTATTTCAGCTGGCCTAGGGTAAATCAATTACACATCAATTGGGACCAACAATTACCCGCAACATGTATGAATTATCAACAATGCAATGATTTGAATTTTTGAGTACAATAGTTCTAATATGACACTGAGCATCAAGAGTTGACTTATTCATCAAGGAAGCTCGCTCTTTTACGTAGGTCATTGTGGATCCGAAACTCCTCCTCCTCTACTCTCCGTTAGCATAACTCACTTAGGAATGTAACACTCAAATCAAGAATTGTGAAAAGATCGCTCATCTCTCTCAAAAGAATGTCACAAGTATGACTTTAAGTACCATATGTTTGCCTCTCATGTCTCACTCAAGTTGAAATCATGTAGGGCTTTTTTCAGGATGTAATGGAGGCTTTTGGATTAAGGTAGGACTTTTTGGAATAGAATGGGCTCATCTTTCCTTAAGCACTCCATTCTGTCTTTTTTTTTTGGCTTATACTTTGTCGATACTCATTTTCTACTTCGTTGTTTACTCCATGCCTTTCATCTTTGTTTTTCTTTGAATCCTTTCAACTCTTTACTTTATTCACTTTCTTTTTGGCTTTTTTCTTTTTGTTCTTCCTTTCTTTTCTTTGCCTTCCCTATTCTTCATTTCTTTCCTCTTCTTGTACCTTTATATCACTTTTAAACTTCTCGTCTCTTCCCCAAACTTGTGCTTTAGCCAATTATTTCTCAAGAATGCTAAGGAAAGATCGGGTTCCAAGAGAGGGTCATTATAAAATAGATTGTCACGACCCTAAACCCGAACCCGGTCGTGATGGCGCCTTTCGTGAAGACAAGGCCATCCGACACTTCCCATTTCAATCTTAAGCAATCCAACAATAAGAATTTAAGTCCAAAACTTGATAATTAATCCCAAAAGTGAACAGTTAATAGTACAGTTGCAGAAGATAAACCCAACACAACCCGATACCGGGGTGCCACTAGTCATGAGCAACTATCAAATCCGGATAATACAAGAAAGGTCTACAAAACTACTACAGAGTCACAAATCAGGGAAAAGAAATGAGATAAAGGGGGTGAAACACGGGGCTGTGGATGCCAAGCAGCTATCTCGTGGACTCCGAAGTCTGCTGGGAGCTCTCAACTCTCGCTAGCAGGATCAGCAATGCCTGAATCTGCACACGGTGTGCAGGGAGTAATGTGAGAACTCCAACTCAGTGAGTAATAATCATAAATAAAGACTGAAAGCAATAAATCACGTAAGGCACATTACATGCTATAATGAAGCAGTAAAAACCCGTAGAACGGTGAATCAGTAAATATATGTAAAAATCATTTAAGTTCAGTTTAAACTTCATAAAAGGCCTTTTTAACATTTAAGCAGGCAAATGACAAGCAATAAGAAAGATAAACACATAAAGGTTCGCCCCTCGGGCACGATGTCAACAAATCCACTCCTCGGCCTATATCTCACATCACAATGGGTACCCGCACTCACTGGGGGTGTGCAGACTCCTGGAGGGCCCCTTTTGGCCCAAGCACAATATGAAGCCATCTCGTGGCATCATCACTAGTCCCTCGACCTCATATCAACAAGCCACCTTGTGACGTACAAATCTCAGGCCCTCGGCCTCATAACCATAATCAGTGTTTCCTCACAACATAGGCCCTCGTCCTTACTTAGTCAGAATCTCACAAGCCACTTGGGCAACAGTAAAACATGATGCTCAGCCCAAATTATCATTTAAAATATCATTTAATGTATTAAAATAGAGTAGACATGACTAAGTTATCAAAACAGTAGAATATAGCATGACTGAGTACAAGTATAAAGTCAAAACAGTGAGGAAATATCAATAAAAATCCCCTAAGGGTTCAAATAGTTGGCACGAGGCCCAAATATGGCATTCAGCCCAAAATATGGTGATAGAAAATAGTTTTAAGTCAAATACGCAGTAAAACAATCACTCGGGATGGACTAAGTCACAATCCCTAATAGTGCATGACCCCACACTCATCATCTAGCATATGTGTCAGCTCAATGTAGCACAACGGTGTGCAATCCGGGGTTTCATACCCTCAAAACATCATTTACACTCATTACTCACCTCAATCTGATCCAAACTCTAGCTCGCGGCTCCTTTGCCCCTCGAATCGGCCTCCACTCGCGTCGAATCTATCCAAAATCAGAATCACGACGTCAAAATACGCTAAGGGAACGAAGCCCAAGCAAAAATAATCAATTTATAGCATAAATTCCAAAATTACCAAAACCTGACCCCCGGGCCCACGTCTCGGAATTCGATAAAATTCACATCAATAGATTCCTCATCTCCTCACGAGTTTATACATATCAAAAGTACCAAAATCCGACCACAAATGGTCCCTCAAATTCTCAAGTCTAGGTCTCCAATACCAAGCCCTAGTTTCCCCAATTTTAACCCTTAAATTCCATTAACTATAGCCTTAATCCGTGAAATAATACCATAGAAACGAGTTTTAGGTCCAAAAATATTTACCTCAATGAACTTTCCTTGAAATCCTTCTTCAAAATCGTCCAAAAAGTTCCAAAGCCGACTTAGAAATGGTGGAATAGCTGATTTTGCATCTGCGGCCAATTACCCACTTCTGTGGTACCGCTTCTGCGGTCAAGACCACCGCATCTGTGGTCCTCGCTTAAGTCCCACTTTCCGCATCTGCGATGCACAAGCCGCACCTGCGCCATCACAGATGCGGTCCCACAACTTCTTCTACGGTTCCTGCCAACTTCACCATCTTCCACTTCTGCGACCAATCTTATGCATTTGCGGCATCGCACCTACGGTACCCAATCCGCAGGTGCGGAAACAACAGAAGCAACAAAAAGCTGCAGCTTCTCCAAACTACCAAACTCTTCGTCAACCATCCGAAATCACCCCGAGGCCCCCGGGACCTCAACCAAAAAAACACAAACATACCCCATAACCTTATTCAAACTTATACCAATCTTCAAAATACCTCAAACAACATCAAATCAACCAAAACTCATCGGATTCAAGCCTAAGTTTTCAAAATCTTCTGAATTCCTCTTTTGATCAAAAACCCAACAAAACCACGTCTGAATGACCTGAAATTTCGCACACACATCCCAAATGACACAACGGAACTACTACAATTCTTGGAATTCCATTCCGACCACTATATCAAAATCTCACCTATCAACCGGGAAACGCCAAAAATCCAATTTCGCCAATTCAAGCCTAAATCTACTCCGGATCTCCAAAACTCATTCCGATCATGCTCCTAAGTCCCAAATCACCTCCCGAAGCTATCCGGACCATGGAAACTCACATTTGAGCCCTCTAAAACATAAGTCAACATCAAGTTGACTTTTCCAATTTAAGCTTCATCAAAAGAGACTATGTGTCTCAAACCTTACCAAATTCTTTTTGAACCTGAGCCAACCAACCCGATCACACATAGAACCAATTCACTAAGCAATAAGAAGTAGAAATAGGAGAAATAGAGCAGTAACTCATGAGACGACTGGCCGGGTCGTCGCATAGATAAAGTCTTATAACTTGGTTATTGAATAAAAAAGGCTTAGGCTCAAATGGGTTGACTAGGGATATCACATTGGTAGGCTATGGAAGATTTCAAATTGGATCAAGGAGATCCTACAATCATTTCTCAAGCCAAACTACACTTAGAATTTCGCCTAGAAAAATATTCGGGGCAAGTTCTAGACTATTAGCATAGGTACTTGGACTTGCAACTAAATATCTTACCTCTCACATTGCTAGATCGCTAAAGATAACGGAGTCGAGGGCCACAAAAACTCTCATTAAGATTAAGAATCACAAATGGCTTGACTGAACCACTCGGTGACTGTTTAAGTCAACACAAGAGTCAAAATGTCATAACTAGAACTATTTTCTGCCACCAACTTTGTTTTTAATCATAAGGCCGTAGGTAAATGTGTTGGTGCCAAGTGAAACATGCTTGAGACCCTTTTATTCATTACTACTATTTTTACCTAAACATAAAAGAAAACGGACTAAATCCCTTAACAAGGTTGTCACGCAATCCATTGTTGGGAAGAGCCACACAATACACATAAAACCCACATTTGGAAAGAACCGTGGCATTAAGAAAACTAAAGACTTTATTGTTCACTAAAACGAAAAAGAAGCTAACAAGTCAAAAAGAAGCTACTAAAGTAAATAAGAAGTTATACTACTAAAAAGACAAACTAAATAAGCTATGATATGAACTACGGAAAGTACAACAAATGAATATACAAACCTAAGGGAAATGAATACATACATAAGGGAAATGAACATCAAATGAAAGGGAAGAATATATACATAACCAAAGAGAAAATAAAGATAAAAGAAAAGGAGTATAAGAGTTATTATAGGCCAATGTCAATGTCGAATCAATCAAAATAGACCAACCCCGAATAAAAATAAGCATTGTCCCCAATGCTTAACAAAAATAAGAACAAGGAAGGGTAGAGAGTTAAGAGAACTCCCTATGTGGTCTCAGTCTGCATGGCATCCTCAGCACCCTTGGTCTCCTCTAACTGTATCTCATCATCACCTGGCTGAGGGACAATAGGGTTGCTGAGCATTTGAAGCATCTCCTCAAAGGTGTGGGCAGTAAGGTCCGGCTCCTCAAACTGGCCGGCTACTGCTGGGTGCTGCCGGTGCTATTGGTGTTGTCTCCATAAAAGGTCAAAAGGGATATCTCCAATTGATGCAATCTTGGCTACCTGTTTTCTCAATATGTCCACTGACTTCTTTGATGCCTGAGATTTACTTATCTTCTTAACTCGTTTGCCCAAATTCTCAATAGCTTTACCGTGTGCCACCACTGTAGCCATGATAGTCTTCTGGTTTTCCAGAATCTTCTTCAATGATTTCTCCTCTAAAGGAGGTACATGTGGTGTTGCTGGGGCAGAAGACTATGCTGCAACAACACTGGATATGTCAGACAGCTTTGAAGTAGCTGCCTGCATCCAGTTGTTGAGACTCGCCAATGTTTAGAAGACTCGCAGTGCAGTCTGTGGATAAGTGGATGAGGCCGACACTAATAATGAAGCTGGTGGTCTAAAAGAAGAAGGTGGTGGCATATCTGCTGCCCCGATGGAAGGACCGATTGCTGTGGAAGGCATGGTATCTGTGGACGGATCAATAGCTGAATCAGTAACTACTACCGTTAGCTCCTCAGACTGGCTAGTGGAGGTAGTTTCCTTACCCTTGAACTTCGGGTTGTCAGCACTCTGCAGGTGGTACCATGAGAAAGGCTTCTTGGCCTTTACTTTTGTATCATACTGCCTCGGCTCCACCTTTTGATCATTGAAATACTCTGTGAGGAAGTTCAGGTATGGGTATGATCTTTCACCTTTTTGGACAACTAATGTGATATTGGTGGACATGATGGTAACCTCATTGATCGGGTACCTAGCCATAATCGAAGCCACCAGGATTTCTTGGGGAAGTGGGAGGTTGTTCTCATTTAAACACGGATCAATACGGCTGCATACGAATGTCTGCCACCCTTTGGCTTCAAAATTTAGGGTGGCCCGGACTATGGGAACCCCTGCTGTGAGCCACAGGGGTGGTGGTCCTCGAGCAGCCAAAATCTCAGCTAGCCTCGGGTGAGCTGCATCACCCATAGCCAGCTTTTCTAAATATTGGACCGCCTCAACTTTTTCAAAGCCCACATAAGTGTTCAGAGCACATGAGTCGAATTTGACTTTCAGGTTTCTCACTTTTGTTATCTTGGTACCCTTCTTATTGGAGCCACATTGGCATAAAATTCTTTAACCAAGTACTCATTTGCATCGATGACACTATAAGTGAACCATTCCCATCCCTTTCGCTCCTGGAACTGTCTAAGGACATTTGGGTTGTGAATGTCCAAATCCTTCATTAAGAATTGTCGCTCAAGTGTGAGCGATCTCTGGGGCCACCACTCTTTGAATCTAGTAAAGGCAGTCAAGCTAACAAATCAATCCTCCCACAACTCCTTCTTTTTAGACCTCTCTAGACCTCCCACTGTAGTGTCTCCCCCTATACCATCATCCGAGACATCATCATCATCATCTACATTGATTGGTGCAGCCGGGGCATGTGAGGAAGAGGGCTCAGAATCTTCGCTACCCGCTTCCGAACCCTTAGAAGAACTAGCAGTGGAAGAGATTCATCTCTCAAGTGGAATCTACCCAGGACTTGTTCGGGTTGAGATTGGGTATCAGGCAATGCTTGCACAAAGTTACACTCAGAAGCTTCCCTAGACGGGAGATACTCACTGGACTCGAAGGTTTCAGGAACTCTGTTGGCGGTTGCTTTCTTGCTTATGGCTCTCAGTATGGCTAGTAGTAGGTTACTTTTGCCTCGACCTCGGCCTCGGGAGGGTTCTTCCCTCCCTTTTGATGTATCACCTCTACCACGTGATCTAACCATTGTATGTAATACATAATGGTATGAATCAGTCAAAGTTGGAGGTCACAGATGCATGTATGACAATTGCAGGAAATCAGACTTAGAAGAGGCAATGTAGACCGCACAAAAGTGAATACGGCATGCGAAGCGCATAATTCACAGTGCAGCCGCACAACCCTAGGTTCAGACTACTAGGTTCTCTAATCTTTTAATACTACGGTTGCACACATTTTTGTGCGGACCACACACTTTCCTGCGGACCGCAAAATTTTGAGTGCGGTCCGCACTTGTCATTCATAGTTTTGCCCTAACACTTTGAAATCACGCGGCAGTGCTTTACGTTTCATGCAATTATTTTCACAAATTAGACACAGTTTTAGCATTTAAACATGATTAGCTATTTACCTAGGCCCCAATTAATTTTTAAGATACTACCCACAAGATTCTAAGCAAAAATGACTAACTATTGACATTTTAGGCATAAAAATAACCCTAACACAAAAGAACAAAACTAAGAAAAGCTGAAAAATCTAAAGATGTAATAAACATACCCGTTATGAAGGATGCGGGTAAGAATTTACATTGATGAAATGAGGGAATAGGGCATTGAGGTCTTATTTATAGGTTGACCCAGTCTGTCAAAAATGAAGTTGAGTGCGACCGCACAATTTTGAGTGTGGTCCGCACTTTTTACTTAAACCTATGAAGAAGCTTTGTGGTCCGCACAAAAGTGAGTGCGACCACAGAATTTGTGTGGACCGCACAATTTTGTGTGCGGCCGCAAATTGTTAATAAAATTTTACAGGCCAATCTTCAGAGAGCATGCTATTTTGATCTTCTATTTGTGCGACCACACTGAATTGTGCGGTCATAGACTGATTGTGCGTTCTGCACTTTTGTGACATTTACCAATTTTTCTTGCATAGTCCCTGCAATGCACACCCATTTCTGCATACACTTCAAAACTACTTAGCACCTAACAAAGCCTATCTAATGAAGAAGAACAAGAAAAATAAAAAGACACATGGGTTGCCTCCCAAAAAGCATCTGATTTAACATCGCGACACAATACAGATTACCAATCATTTGAAATGAAAAACCGACACGATGTGGCCATCATCAACCTTGCCGATATAGTGTTTTACCCAATGCCCATTGACTCTAAACACCTCATCATTCTTATTTTTCAGGTCCAAAGCACCAAAGGGGGTTACATTTACCACTTCAAATAGGCCACTCCATTTAGACTTTATCTTGCCCGGAAACATCCGTAACCGGGAATTGAACAATAGCACAAGATCACCCCCCTTTAAACTCCTTGTTGTGGATGTATTTGTCATGGAGGTACTTCATCTTATCCTTGTAAAGGGACGAGCTTATGTAGGCATGATACCGAAATTTATCTAGCTCATTCAATTGTGCCACTCTTAGGTTTGCTGCAACATCCCACTCAAGGTTCAACTTCTTCAAAGCCCACATGGCCTTATGCTCAAGTTCCACCGGAAGATGACACGCCTTCCCGAACACTAACCAGTATGGAGACATTCCGATCGCTATTTTGTAGGCCGTTCTATAAGCCCAAAGATTATCATAAAGTTTTCTTGGACAATCCGTCCGGTTGGCATTCATTGTCTTTGACAAAATACTCTTGATCTCCCGGTTAGAGACTTCAACTTGTCCGCTTGCTTGCAGATGGTAGGGGGTCGATACTTTGTGAGTGACACTATACTTTGTGAGTAAGGTATCAAAAGCGTTGTTGCAAAAATGCGAACCCCCATCACTAATAATGGCCTTTGGAGTACCAAACCTCATGAAGATGTTCTTTTTCAAGAATGCCACCACACTCCTTGATTCATTGTTGGGAAAAGCAATGGCCTCGACTTATTTAGATACATAATCCAGTGCGACTAGAATGTAGGTGTTCCCACAAGAGCTGACAAACGCACCCATGAAATCAATACCCCACACATAGAAAATATCTATCTCCAAAATGGTGGTGAGAGGCATTTCATTCTTCTTTGAGATCCCACCGACCCTTTGGCATTTATCATAATGCTTGACAAGCTCACTAGTATCCTTGTAGAGAGTAGGTCAATAGAATCCACAACTCAAAACTTTTGCCATTGTTCTTGGTCCACCATGGTGACCACCATATGGTGAAGAGTGGCAAGCCTCAAGAATACCCACTTGTTCCTCCTCCGGTACACATCGTCGAATCACACCATAAGTACAAATTCAAAAGAGGTATGGCTCATCCCAATAATAGTCAAGGTAATCCCGTTTGAGTTTCTTCCTTTGGTTTAAAGAGAACTCATTCGGTATAATTACACTCACAGATAGTTTTCTATGTCGGTGAACCATGGCATCCCGGTCATTGAAATAGCTACAAGTTTCTCGTCGGGGAAAGAATTATTGATCTCAAGGCCGTCATGTGGCCTCCCCTCATCTTCCAATCAGGACAAGTGGTCCGCCACTTGATTTTCACTACCCTTGTGGTCTTGAATCTCTAGATCAAACTCTAGCAATAGAAGCACCCACCACATCAACCTTGCCTTAGAATATTTCTTGCTCATCAATACCGAAGCGCCATATGGTCGGTGTGAACAATCACCTTTGTACCCATTAAATACAGGCGAAACTTTTCCAAGGCAAAGACAATAGCAAGGAGCTCTTTCTAGGTCACTGTGTAGTTGACTTGGGCATTATTCATGTTCTTGCTTGCATAGTAGAGTGGATGGAAGATTTTGTTGATATGGTGCCCCAACACCGCTCCAACTGCCACATCACTTGTATCACACATGAGCTCAAAAGGCAAGCTCCAATTCGGTGTGGTAATAATAGGAGTGGTAGTCAACTTGAACTTAAGCAACTCGAATGCCTTCATGCAATCTTCATTAAAATGGAACTTGGCATCCTTCTCCAAAAGTTTGCATAAGGGGTTCGCCACTTTGGAAAAATCCTTGATGAATAAGCGATAAAACCCTGCATGAACCAAAAAGCTCCTCACTCCCTTCACGGATGTAGGGGAAGGGAGTTTGGAGATCACCTCAATATTGGCCTTGTCATTCATAACCCAAACCGATGGACTACGACGAGCACCCGGTACCTTACTCAATCGAGTACCAATGTAATACATCTTTCGTATCATTCTATCATAGGTAAATGAATCGGAGTAAAGCATGGGGGAAATACAAACTTGTACATATGACATACTGGTCTATAAGACCAAAATAACCACTCGTACACTGAACATAGGCCGACAAGGCCATACAATCTTTCACGTACACGACATATGTCTACAAGCCTCTAAGAGTACATAATTTCATAAAGGTTGGGACATGGCCCCGCCATACTAATCAATACATGTCCTAATCATACTGACCAAATAAGAAACTCCGGAGCAAATGGAGCGCACCAACACCTTCCGTTGAGCTGATAGCCTACTTAGAAGACTGTCATCCTATCTATCAGGACATGCGGGCATGAAACGCAGCATCCCCAGGCAAAATGGAGGTCAGTACGAATAATGTACCAAGTATGTAAGGCACATAAATAAGTATATAAAAGACATGGAAGAAACATGGAGTAAATGACTTAACCTGTAAGTCTGGATAACTTTGTAAATCATGAAATACTAATAGCGTCAGCATTAGCATATGAATGTCATGTGGTGCATAGGTACATGTGTGTCACGACCCAAGTTCGCCCTCCATGAACAGTCGTGACGGCACCTAGTCTCTACGACTAGGTAAGATTAACAATTTCAGAAAAAGAACCAAAATGCGGAAAAAAAACTAATAAAAACTAAAGATAAACAATATAGAAGTGGTTAAGATACCGCTCGTCATATACCAATACAAGATCTCAGAAACTAAACAATTCCCAAAACCCAAAATCTCATGAAATCACAAGCTATGAATACTACATTTTACTCTAACTCCAGAATGTCTAAATAAAGATAAATACATAAGAGCTAAAACTATAAGAGAGAATGGAAAGGGACTTCTCAATCTGCGGACGCGGCAGATATACCTTGAAGTCTCTGGAGAATCGCCTCGCCTCAAAGGTAGTTGAACTGAGTCGAAGTACCTGGATCTACACATGAAAAACATGCACAGAAAGGGCATGAGTACACCACAGCGGTACTCAGTAAGTGCCAGCCTAACCTCGGTCGAGTAGTGATGAGGAAGGTCAGGGCCCTACTGATTATAGCTGAAAAACTAGATAAAACAGTATAGAATACGACAATATAATTAAATGCTAATAATAAGAAGTAACATAGGATAATAAGAATAACAACAACTATAACAGAGATAAAATAATCACAAAAGAATACCGCTCAATACAGAGATAACAGTCGGGGATCTCTCAGTATCCCGCGGATCTCTTAGTATCCTCAATATGTGTGCTGGGGATCTTTCAATATCCCGAGGATCTCTTAGTATCCTTAATATATATGCTGGGGATATTTCGCTATCCTAAGGATCTCTTAGTATCCTCATTATACGTGCCGGGGATCTCTCGGTATCCCGTACTACAGTCCAAATCAATATATGTGCAGGGGATCTCCCGGGATACCGTCCCGTAGTCCAAAAGTAAACACACAGCAGCAATACGAAGAATACTCAATTAAATTCAATTTCATACCAAGGTAAAACAGGTATTTCTAACTTAGAATGCTACACATAATCCAAATAAGGCAGTTTGAGCAAGTAAAGCAATTAAGTCAATTAGACATGCTTCCCTAAGCTAACAACGGGCTTAAATTGCAAGTAGTATAAACAGGAAAGGAAACACAATTAAAGTTACTTAATGAAAATAGGATTTTCAACAATTAGCACAAGTACGCACTCGTTACCTCACGTACAAGGCATTTCAAATATCAACAATACAAAATCTTAAGAGGAGTTCCCCCATACAAGGTTAGGCAAGCCACTTACCTCGAACCGGCTCTAAAATCAACCAGAAATCACGTTCTTGCCACGAGTACTCGACTCCAAATAACCCAAATCTATTCAAATCAATTGCATAATATAAATATAACTTCAAGTAACTGATTCCACTAATTAATTCTAAGCAAATGCGCGAAATTAGGAAAAATGACCAAAACGCCCCCGGGCCCATGTCTCGAAATCGGGTAAAATTTACAAATTCAAAATCCTCATACTCTCACGAGTTCATTTATATCAAAATTATTCTAATCCGACATCAAATTCTAGATCAAGGCCCCAAAATTAGGCCTAGGATGAATTCTAGATCTCCAAGTCTTCGCCCCAAATTCGAATTCAAAGGATGAATTTAAGCATAGATTTGTGGAAATTAATCAAAATCGAGTAAGAATTACTTACCCAAAACACCCAGTGAAAATCCCTCTCAAAATCACCAATCACGAGCTCCCAAATCAATTTCTAAGGTTTTTAGACTAAACCCTCGTTTCTGCCCCTTTTCGAACCAGTGAAACCGCATGCTTCTGCGTAGACCAAGTCGCACCGATGACTTTTCATTAAACCCAAATTTCAGCTTCTGCGACTGCCTTTCTGCACCTGCGGTCTCGCATGTGCATTCCACTTCTCGCACCTGTGACTTCTGGAGCTGACCAAATTCCGCTTCTTCGGTCACTTAGCCGCTTCTGTGGCCCCGCACCTACGGTCTCATCCACGCAGGTGTGGTTATGACAGATTCAACCAACATCAAATTTTCCTAAGTCCAATTCAATTTTCGTTAAGCACCAGAAACTCACCAGAGGCCCCCAGGATCTCAACCAAACCTGCCAACCAATCCAAAAATATCATTCAAACTTGTTCCAATCTTCGGAACACTCAAAACATCAATTAAACATTGAATTTAAGCCTAAGAACTCCAAAAACTTTCAAATTACGCTTTCGATCGAAAAGTCTATCAAACCTCGTCCGGATGACTTGAAATTTTACACACACGTCACATTCAACACTACGGAGCTACTCCAACTCTCAGAATTCTATTCTGACCCCGATATCAAAATCTCACTACCGAACCAAAAACTTTAAAAATTCAACTTTCGGCATTTCAAGCCTAAATAAGCTACGGACCTTCAAAACACAATCCGAACACGCCTCTAAGCCTGAAATCACCCAACGGAGCTAATGGAACATTCCGAGGCCGTCTTCACATTGCTCTGACTACGGTCCAAATTCTAAAGCTTTAACTCTCATTTAGGGATTAAATGTCTCAAACTCTCCGAAACTCCAAATAGATCCTCTCGGCAACTCACAATAGCAGAAGCAAACACAGGGAATACAGTTAATAGGGGAATGGGACGTTAATTATTAAAACGACCGTCCAGGTCAGTACAATGTATTCATAACATCATCAAGCCTCTGACGGCATCCCATCATATTATCTCGCCCACTGTGGGAAAATTATCACTGTATACCAGCTGATTATGTAGTGGTCCGTATATAATACCGTAACATTTTCCCATATCCCATATGCATATATATATATATATATATATGTATATGTATATATATATATGTTTATGTAATATCATCTGGTCATGGGTCAATGTACATGTATAAATAAATGCAATGCATGAGAAGTACGTCAATAAAATCTTTCGAAATATCATAAGACCATTATGCCTTTGATTAATATCATGAAGTAAACATTTTTTAACTTACATATTTTTCTAAGACCCATGAATAGAAGATGTAATAATAAGACACATGAAAATTCAAGAACACAAGCACCTCTAATACTTCTATGAATAGAGTCATTTATGAAAGTTGTGCATTTGCTCATTTCATTTGCGTCGTATAGATCATGCCAAAAGGAAAGAAGGGATAGCCTTAACATACCTGAGCCGATTCTCTTGATAATATCTCTAATACACGTCAACTATGACAAATCACGTAAGACGGATCGAAGTAGAGAAAAATTCGTATGATATTCATGAGAAAGATTGTACCATGCTATCTTAGAATCGCATCTCACGTTGCTGTAGATTTATTAGGATTCATATGAAGTCTGGTTGAGATTTTCCATTTTTTTGTCTCAAGATTTTGTCCCTTTTGATATGCTACATAGTTTTTTCTAAAATTTCTATGAACATGAAGTTGGAATTTTCCTTGCTATAGGGGTTAAATAAGTATGTGATGAATGAAAATTAGCACAATCCGTATGCTATTAAAATGATAGCCTAAGCAAGCTTATATATATCTTCTTTAATTGTCTTTATCAAAGTGGGTGATGACTTCGCCATAATTTTCCTTAATTGTGCCACTTTAATACATAGTGTAGGAGTCACTCATTTGGATTTTAATCCATACCTAATTTTTTGCCACGTTGGGGGAATTAAACTTATCCAAAGATTTTAGTTAATCTCCCACTAAAAATTTATAATTACCCAATTATCTACATAATTAAGAATTATCTCAAATTACTTAAAATACTATCACTTTTAACACACCTTATATACCTCACTACCATGGTCATGTGGTACCTTGTATGACACTAGTCCATAAATATAGGGTATTATAGCTTGGATCATATTTTATCCCAAATTGCCAAACTTCGACGAAACTCATTTTCTTTGATTTTCATACCCTCTTACCTTCACGAATTTACTTATCACTTTAAAATAGCATAATACTTATAATCTCCAAATAATCTTGTCCTTGAACCGATGTTAATTATCTTACGACAATTTCAACGTACAGTACTACAGGGTGTAACATCATCGTAATATAATATTATAGAGCATAACATCGATGTAATATAATATTACAGGGCGTAACATCATCGTAATATAATACTGTAGAGCATAACATCATCGTAACATAATACTGCGGAGCGTAACATCTCATTTTCGAGCTTATATCAATTTACTTATGGCGTACTTCCACGTACGAAAACATAAGGTGTAACATTCACCCTTCTCCCCATTTAGAACATTTGTCCTCGAATGTTGACTGATGCACTTATCATTCTCATAACCCATAGCTCTTGTGAATACTTTAATACTCTCCTTGCCATTTAGTCAACTATTCTTTGAATAAATCCAAAGGCCAAGGCATTCCCCCCTTTAGGTCTCTTTCTCATACCATGACTTGTGGTTGGAATCCTTCCAATATCGTAACTGTTGTTATCTTCTATCATGTAGCCTGTATGACTTTGACTTTGTAAGTGCGCCTATGCGACTCTTCTCTCCTCTTTCCTTCAGTTTTAGACATTGCTAACGTTCTTCGCTCGATACTTTGCCGAACTTACAAATATCGTTATATCTTATTTTATAGCCCCGACTATCTATCTGCATGACTTTACTACATCTAGGTAGTCCTTTAATGTTTCGTCATTACTGTTCATCTTAAGAATGATGACCTAATCTCACCTCCTACGGTTGAACTTTTATCCATCTATTGTTGATTCTCCTTAATATTGATCTATAATCTACCACTGATAACTTGACCTCTTATATAACACTGCCGCTAGGGCTCACGTCTCATCAGGGAATATATGAAATGATTTAGACTGATCCACCTGGGGAGATACTATACTTCTATAACCGTATTTTATAGCATCCCAATATGATTCACTTATGTGGGTATTTTAATCCTGTACAATTCATGAAATCCCTCTTCTTCTTCTTCTTATTTTTCTTCAAATCACTATACAATCGAAGGCCCAAATGTCATTCTTTATCTATCATAATTACACCCTCATTCTACTACTAGGGCAACATTTCATCTCTTCTAAATGCTATTAGTCTTAGACTACTTTGAGTTCATTCAGGCTACACTGAACTTTGTATAACTTAGAGAAACCATCAACTCTCTTGTTTTCATGGGCTTAATCCCGAGGACTTATCCATTCTCGTCACCTTCTCACTCGCCTTGTCTTATCTTTACCCTTATCTTCCTAATACCTTGTCACTCTACCATACTTTAGCTTGCGACTGATTTCCCTGGGTTATTCTGGAACATCAAGCGAGACATCACATCGTCTCTAACACTTCTTTACTCTCTTAACTAGACCTCTCGATACCTAGAAACCATAGGCTTGAAGATATGCCACTGACGACGCCGCTATTACTCCTAGATATCTATCTGAAGTATGGACTATTCACAACCTTCTATATTTGAGTATCTCGTACGTTGTTCACTTTTACCTTACTTACCTTAGAATCCCACATCACATCTTCTATCTCTTTCATGACCTCCTTTCCACATAGGTATGATTCACATCCACAACTTGAAGGTCTATTATAGTACTTGCACCTCTGGCGCATACACAATCCTGTAAGAGCTTCATACTAACTTATTATGAGGCTGGTATTCTTCCAACTGGCTTTCTTGTAGAGCCATTATAAAATATGGCTACTGAACTATCTTTCTTGTACCTCTAATAGCTAAGAGTAATCCTGCAATGTTCTCAATCACAAGGTCTGTAATTTTCCTGGTCCAATAATCAGATTCCTGATTTACTTTATTGACATAACTCTTTATTTTCCTCCTCTTTCTGATCAGCTTTTATGCAGGCTTAAGCTATCTCCCAATCTGCGGCTCATGGCATTAGTTATTACTTTAGCCCTTCATGGACATTATGGAATACCTATGAACAATATTCTAACAATTCAATCCTTTGTATATGACCTGGACTAATTTTGTCTTTTAACTCATATCGGAGTCTTCTACGGCTGTGTGATTGTCAACATATCTGCTGGATGGATAATACTCCAAAATCTTAAGTGCGTCCATCACGTAACTAACTCTGGATCATTGATCGAATAATTCCTTTCGTTCAGTCTCAGCTTTCTTTAAACGTAAGCTATTACTTTTCTTGGTCTTTCTTACCCCTTGTTGCCTACATACTTAGCTTATCTTAGTTCCCACGCCTGCCGGAGTTTTTGTGCAACTCATATGATCTCGAATATTACTTTTAATTTTACTTCCCGTTCAGTATCCACGGTAGGTGCCACTTTCTTTTGGAGTGCTTACAATGTTGTTGTGAGATTGTTGTTACCTGACCATTACCTCTTTAGGTCATTGTGCTTAGGTTGAAGTCTTCTTCCTTATTTCCTCAGCTAGTCTTTCATTGTAGTATTTAGGGAGACCTTCTGGCTCTTGTAAAGTTACAAGCTTGTTATTTCGTTTACCTAACAGAATTCTGATGTTCGTACTCACCTATAATTGTCCTTAGTTACTTACCTACACACTCATGTGGTCGTACGGTTGCTTCTGAACTGAAGTTTTAACTATCTTCCCAGTAGCATTATTTTTTTATTTCCATAACACTCATACGGTACCTCTAACTTCCTCAACTCCTATCTGAATATTTCTCAAGGATCACGATGTCATATCTGCGAGACTGAATTCCCCATGTTAGGGTTCACTATGTTTATCTTGTACAATCTATTGATTTGTCTGTATCCTCTTGTCTAGCCATAACGAGGCTTTTTCTAAATCAACTACTAACTACTCATTTGCTCATCCTCATATCTATATTCCATGTAATCTCTCTTGGGTTATTTTCTTTGTCTTAACTTACCTCTCGTACTAGTTCCTTATGTCTCAAGTGTTCATTCATACTTATTTATCAATAACCTCCTGGGGAAAACCCTTACTTCCTCTTCCCGGCGTTGTACTTGCATAATGTTCTAGAATCGTAACATATCTGTGGGATTTGAATAAGTGTGATCTCATCCTTTTTTCATCGTTTTTATCGCATTCTTGCTTTACCATTCCATAGTTACTAGAACCACTTAATTCAGACTTAATACCACATCACTCCATATTCCCCCCTTTATGGGAATACTAAGAGTTAGAGCTACGACGATCTACCTATAGATGTTTTACCTCTTCATCTTTTTCATCTTTTCACATTATCGATGACCCTTACTCGCCTTGCCTTAATCCTTCTGTATCATGGATAACAAAATTCCTTACTTACGAGGGAGACACCTAGTGTAACTGGTACACACAGTCCCTTAAGCTTAACTTTGCTCACATTTCTTACTTTAGGGAAGCGTCTACTCGAATGATCATTCTCGGAATTTCTCATGAATCTTCTTCTGTTGTCCATTCTATTATCGCCAGAACGCAATCTGAAATTCTCATGATGCCAATCATTATCAAATCACTCAGTCCCTAATTCATGTTTAATTTATCTTGTTCACCAGCCCATATTAATTTCTATTACTCTGGGGGTCTAACTTTTCCTTCTGGTATTCACGTTTGAGTCACCAACTCATTTTTCGAAATAGGGATACGACTTTATGGCTTATACTCTTTTATTGCCTCAAGGCCTATCACCTCTTGTCTTTTCCTTCACTTGACTATAGTTTGCAATACCTTCATTTTTTTGATCTACGTTGCCATCAATGTATCACATCTTACTCATAATGCTCCATTAATTCTCTTTTTATTTCCCGCTAATATTTTTGTCCATCACTTTATTCTAAAAACTTCAACAAGACATTCTTTTGCTTTTAGCTACCCTTTCTCCATCCACTGCCTGTTTGAGTTGCCTAACATTCTCTCTCTATTATGGACGGGAGTCACACTAAGGTAATATTTATCCCTTCCAGGCTTCCAATGCCTATCTTTGTAATGTATATTTTTTGAACATTCTAGTATTCATATCTAGCTGTACTATTCTAGAGTGCACCATCTAGGTATCTCACAAGGAGATAAATTACCACATTTGTACTATCCTTCGGAAATACTAACTAATGCTAACAATCTATCCAAAATTTTGGGTTACTCTAACCCAAGCTCGATCCTGATATCTCATCCTTCTCTTAAATTATATTTGTTAGCTCCAGTAGAGAATAACTAAGTTTGGTGTGGCTAATTGTGCATACCTCTGTCACTGTTGAATGTAACTCAAAATGCTTATATCTCTCTTCCTGAATTGTAGATAATGATCATCTTCACTAACTGGGTACCTTGTACCCTTTTTTATCTTGCTTCTTTTACTTGTTGAAACTTGTACCTTTTGATTCTCTCGTTGCTTTTTACCATAAGGGTGGAGAGATAGTCTTGCCTTAAGGCTCCTTATCAAGAATCTTACATGTCTTAGTACACACATGTTCTGCTGAAGACATCACATTTGTCACACCTCCTTTTTCCTACACCCCCGGAAAGGGGTGTATAAGGGAGTTTTTTCCAACTTAAAGTGACAATTGAAACGGGATTATTTTATTTAAAATTCAGAGTCGCCACTTAGGATAACTTATGGTGTCCCAAGTCACCGGTTTAAATCCCGAATCAAGGAAAAGATTGACTCTATTATTGGTCCGCGAGCACAAAAATCCGAGTAAAGAATTCTGTTAACCCGGGATAAGGTGTTAGGCATTCCCGAGTTCTGTGGTTCTAGCACGGTCGCTCAACTGTTATAATTGTCCTATTTACTGATTTTAATACATGTTTTAGCCTATGATACAATTTTAACTAATTAACCGCTTTTAATCATTTTTAAGGAAGATTGCAACGTCATTTAAAATACGTCTTGAACCACGTCACATAAATGCACCCGCGGTCCCCAACATATTTTATCCGATGTTGTTGAGATTTGGATTTGGGTCACATAAATACGCACCCGAATTTAGGAAGGTAAATTATTAACTAGCACGCCTAAAGAAAGCTACGCATTTGAATTATTTTTCTAATCTTTGAGATTGTTGCGAGGCCAAATTTATGAACAAGATATTATTGGGGCAAATAGGCTAGCTAACATGATCTATTACTTGGCCCAAATTCCTTATGGTTCAAGACCCACCTTATGGCCCATTTTTATTCTTTGCCATGAAAGAAACAACTCCAATTTTCCATCTACCCAATTAAAAACAATTATTCAAGAATCAAGATTATGTACATCACAATCGAAATACAAACTAATTAAAACAATTTAATTAAAAACTAAGACATGTCACTCAAACAACGTAGAAACAAAATCAACCAACACGCGCACCAAGCTATCATAGCACAATAAAATGAGAATGAAAATTGAGGAATAGACCTTTTATTGATGAACCAAGCTGAAATTTGCAAATCAATCGGGCTAACACAAGCAACAATCCTTGGACCGAACCACCGAAAGTGCAAACCGTAACCTCAAATCGACACCGGAAAGCTCGAAACCCCAATCAAGCAAAACGTGAATTTCTATCTTTGGAATTGAAGACCAAATCGAGAAAGAATTGGTCTGTGGCTGTTAGTCTTAGGATTCCAATTGTTGTAGATAGCCAACACATTTAATGGAATTCGGATGGAAATTTTCATTTCCCGAATACTACGATAAATTGAACATGGCGTGAAATTTCTAATTAACCAAATCTGATGCAAGAATGAAGTATTTGGGAAATGAGAACAATAACACCAGCCGAACGACAAAGTGCACAAACTCCCTGACTTTAGGACGAACAGGATCCTTTATACCTCAATTCAAACGGCCTTGCGACCATTATCAGAAATAGCCATTTTTGTACACCTACTTTTCACTACAAATCTCTTATTCTCCAAACACAAATTCGTCCTCTCTCTCCATATCAACAACTTTTATTATTATATCTTCAATGACTTTTGAGGGTGGATAGATAGTGTTGGGACCAGGAAAGGAAAAAAACTATCAAAAATCTCAATTTGGGTAAGGCTGCCGTTATTTATTTTCTAGGGTCTTATATAGGTCTAGGAATTGAAAACTTAAGGGTAGGGTTTCTATAATTGGATATTTTATATGGAAGTGGGAAGGGATGATGGCCATTGGATTAGAAGGAAATAGATGGCTAGGATTAAATTTTGCACTTAAATGGGCTAATGGGTTGGGAAGAATGGGTTAAGAGTAATTGGGTTGGACCATGTCTTTTTGTGTCTCAATTTTGGGCTAAGAAGACTCCAAATATTATTATTTAAAACCATAGCTAAATTCCTTTAATATAAGATAATTATAATACATGATGCAAAAATAAATTCTAATTGATTAAACTAAACTATATTAAAACATGAAATTATTACATATTTATTTTTTGTATTTTTCAAGATTATATAAAGATAAAAACAAGGTACAATTTTTGTATTTTTTTTTTACTTTATGAAAGGTACATAAAATAAAATATATATTTTTTTGTAATTTTTATTTTCTTGTAATAAAATGAAGTAAAAGAATCAGAATTAGTTGAAATAGCGATATTAGGCCTAAATTAAATATTTACATGCTAAAATATAAAAAATCTCGGGGAGAGTCAAAAATTACATGTCTACAGCTGCCCCTCTTTGACTGGAAACACGAAGAGTTTTCAGACAAAGAATGACTAGACAGGTTTTTTGACCCGACCCTTATTTAAGGAGACCAATTTTGAGAGAAAGGAGAATATGACCGAGCCCTGGTATTTGAGCTGCCTGCATATCCTTGGCTATAAAGGAATCATGCCACATGTAGTTCAGAAGTGAATAAGGTGATGGAGTATGCCGAGGTGGAGAGCCGATTGAGGTGCTATCGAGGTTCCGGTTCGCGGTCCCGTTATTACATCAAAATCAAAAATGAAAAAGACTAACTAAGTCTATCAGCTGCGAGTTACAAGATTCCTATCTACGAGTCTTCTGAAACTTGATCTTGAGTCTTGGTTGGTTCTTCATGTGGACTCTGATATGAATCTTGATGCTTGTTAGTTGCAGGTGTTGGTTCAATCTTCTTCAGCTTTTTCAAATCAAGACGGGACATGCAGAGCTTGTGACCTCAGCCATGTCTTGAGCAGCTCACATCTTTCATTAACTTCTGCATTTGGATTCACTTCTTGTCTTTCTTTTTTTTTCTTTTTATTTTGGATTGTGACTCACTTTTGTTGATCATCTCGGACTGCTGACTTGCTTTCTTGATGCGAGCTTCTCTTGTTGCTGACCTGAATTGCATTCTGAATTGAATTCTCTTATTTTCCAGGCGGGCGCTTGAGTGCTGAACTTGAACCGTCTTCTCTTGTTACTTGAAACTGTTTTCCCTTGCACCTTGAACCATTTTCCCTTGAAACTTGAACTGTCTTCCTTCGAAACTACTTTCCCTTGAAACTTGAGTTGTCTTCCTTCAAAACTGCTTTCCCTTGAAACTTGAGTTGTCTTCCCTTGTTCTCCAGGTTGGCGCCTGATTGCTGAACTTGACCTGTCTTCCTTCGAAACTTGAACCGTTTTCCCTTGTTCTCCAGGTGGGCGCCTGATTGCTGAAACTTTCTGTGTTCCCTTGTTTTCCATGTGGGTGCCTGCAATCAAAACCAACAAAACAAATGAAATTTTCTGCCCCAGTTTGCACTAGGAAGATTTGTGAGTTGTTAGCATTATTGTAAACCACTTACATTATTGATGCAATGATGAGTAAACTAAAGACTAGACTAGGAAGTACGTCTCCTAAATGTGATTGAGCTTGCGAAAAACAATAAACTAAGCATGACTAAAGTAAAGGCTGACCCTATTCTCCAGGCGGGGCCCCTGATTTCAAGAAAACTAAACATTAATAACTCAAGAAAACTAAAAATTGACCCTTTTTTCAAATCCATACTTCCCTTTTTTTTCTTTTTTTTTTCAAAATATCCTAGGAGAAAATTCGTCAGACTAGATTTTCTATCTTAGGAGAAAAATTCATCATACTAAGACGTTAATCCTAGGAGGAAATTCATCCGACTAAGCCTTTTTCTCTTCTTTTTTTTGGGTATCTTAGGAGAAAGATTCATCCGACTAAGACGTTTACCCTAGGAGAAAATTCATCAGACTAGGTTTTCTATCTTAGGAGAAAGATTCATCAGACTAAGATTTTTATCCTAGGAGAAAGTTCATCAGATTAGGTCTTCTATCTTAGGAGAAAATTTCATCAGACTAAAATTTTGATCCTATGAGAAAATTCATCAGACTAGGTCTTCTAATTTATTATCTTAGAAGAAAGATTCATCCGACTAAGATTTTGAACTTAGGAGAAAATTCATCAAACTAGGTCCTCTATCTTAGGAGAAAAATTCATCAGACTAAGATTGTGATCCTAGGAGAAAATTCATCAGACTAGGTTTTCTATCTTAGGAGAAAGATTCATCAGACTAAGATTTATATTGGGAGGAAAATCTATCAGACTAGGACTGTTATCCTAGGAGAAAAAATGTGAAAAGCAATGACGAAAATTTATGCACATGCAGACAAGTAAAGGCAATGATTTGAGAAACTTCCCTTTGTCGGCTCTTCTCTTCTCTTCTTTTCTTTTCTTTTTTTTTTTGAACCACTTTCCTTGCACTGCTTTGTTCCTGTTTCAACCAAAGAAAATTTTGCCAGTTTTAAAAGTGGTGGTCGGTTCGTGGCCTTGACGCCTTGGGCGGCTTGGCTTCTGCTCAATCAGCTTGAGTCGGTTTCAATAGACTCTTGCTCTGCATCAATCCTAATTGTTTCATACCCAGTACCATTTGTAGTTATGGCTCAATCAGCCTTATTCCGATTGGAGATCTTTGCTTAGGTGACCTTTTCTGATATCTTGAATAACTTCCTGCTTTTTAAGCAATTTGTCTGTCAGAGAGAATCACAAGTTATCTTTGTTTGCGCCAAGCAGGCTGAAGAGTCTTTTGGGGGAGCCTTTGTATGAATCCTTAAGGCATGTTGACATTAACAACTGAGTTTGCTGGCCAAATTTACTTTGTACAACTGAAAAGCTGGTAGCAGATTTTGAAATCTTTTCTTGCTTGTTTTGAGAAGGACTGACTCAGGGTGAAGGACACAATGACGCAAAGAAACAAATATTAACAAGAAATGCCCCGGTTGGGAAGGATAGGGGAAGAGTTTTTTTTTCATTTTTTTTATTTTGCGCTAACTAGCCTTAATGATCATGACATGCATTTTGGACTCAACGGCCTGATCTATCAAATTGATCTAATCTTCCCTTTTACCATTCTTGACCTTTAAAGTCGGGCTTGTTTGTGCCAATTCTTTGCATTAACTTCACGATTCACTTTTGACTAGTGGTGCCCCGAGAGATTTTCACCTACAAGTTTCTTTCATTTATTCATCTCTGCTTACCGTCGCCTTACAGTGCCCGTGAGGGTTTTCACTAGCAAGACTCTCTCATTTTTTTTTCTCTTCGTCTTTTTTCTGTTGCTTTCTTGAGCAACTTGACAGTGTTCTATGTCGTGTAACAACCGTTGCTCATTGCATGCTTCTCTTGGCATTCTTAAAGGCATATCGGGAGGTCTTTATTTGGAAGGATTTTGGATAGGGTTGGAAAGAAGGGTCAGCATGAAGGCTCGAAATAGATTCAAAATGAGGGATTGTGGACTTACAACTCTTGGAATCGACTCCTTCAAAAGTGAAATAAAATCTCTGCCCCAGTTTCAGCTATTGGGGATTTTTTGGGTTTTTTCTTTTTTATTCTCTTTTTTTTTCTTTTTTTTTTTGAATTCTTATTTGGCTGGACCGAACCGTGAGGCTGCCTACGTATCCTTTTTTAAAGGAATCAGGTCTAACGTAGTTCAAACATCTGACCTAAACTAGTTTTCATCTTTTTTTTCTTTTTCTCTTTTTTTCTTTTATTCTTTTTTTTCTTTTTTTTTTCCTTTCTTTTCTTTTTTTTTTGTTTGCTCCAGCTTCTATTTTTGAGGGCATGGACCTTTGACAATTCTTTTTTTTTTTCACTTAGAACTTTCTAAAAGCTACCCCAGTTTGTACTCTTGGGGCATGGACTTTTATTTTTATTTTTATTTTTCCTTTTTTTTATTTTTTTTGACTCTTGACTCTAAACTTGATTCCAAAAGAGGGTGGTCAAAGAAAATAACACCGGCTCAAAGTGTTTTGGGTAGCAGAAAAAGGGCTTCCCAACCTCGAGAACACCAATTATAGTATCATGTCGCGATCACATCATTGATGAACATGCCTGACTTCTTGAGTCCTCTTCAGTGTAAAGCTGTATGAGCAATACTTTCCTCGTTGTGAATGACCCTTGTCAATTTGGGTGACTTTTCTTGGATTTTATATTGATGTAGAAGATGCATTTTGCCACTAACTGATCCATTTCAAGTTGTCTGGAATACACCTTCTATTGAAAACACTTTCTATCTCTTAGTGCTAAACAAACTTCAGCCCATCCGATTATCCTTAAGCCCGATCTTCCCAAATGATTCAAAACGTAGAGATCCTTAATTTCCATGAGCATGACTGCTTTGGTTCCATGTAAACTTGGCTCATGCTTATTTTCCAAATGTTTCATGTCTTTATTCATCTTCCAAAAGCGTCTCTTTCTCAGTTATCCAATTCAAGACTACGTCAGTTTTCTAAGATCTGGCCAAAAATTCCGCATGCATATCATGTTACTAGTACTAGTGTGAAAAGAATTATGCACAAAATGGACACAAAATGACTAGTTGTTTTTTATTGAATGAAGGATAGAAGGGTCCGATAACAAAAGAAGAAGAAGAAAAGAAGACAAAATGAGTTGTCATGGCTAAAGGAGGAGTGACTTTCTAGTTGCTAAGCGACATCTTAGCCATACATTCGCATATCAACATTACCACGACATTTTGACCATTTTAATTTCTTTGGATTCAACACTCAAATTTTGACAAGCATCCCGAGGAGCCCATGTCCTATTGCTCAAATCTAGTAAAGTCACCCCCACATTTGCCTCCATTTTTTATTTTTCACCGCCAACTTGACTACTTGCCTTTTCGTGACCTTAAATCAACAACAATGATGCTTGTTCCATCAGTTGAGAAGATGTTTTTATTTCCGAGAGATCTTGGATGGTTTTTGTGACTCGCCATTGCAAACCAACAAACCGACCATCTTTGATTAGCTTTTATTTTAAAACAACAAACATGTTAGAATAAACATTCTCTTTCTTTCTTTCTTTCTTTCTTCTCTTTTTTTTTTGTTTGTTTTTTTTCTCTCTTTTTTTTTTGTTTTTAACCATTCGATCGAACCTAATGTGAGTTGCCTATGTATCATGTGGGAACATGAATCAGATCTTGCGTAGTTCGAGAAGATCAGGAATAAAGTAAATAAACTAACTTTTTTGACTTTTTTATTTTATTTTTTCGAAAGAAAGACTTATAAAGAAGAACGGAAATATTTTTGAATTTTGATTTTTCTTTAGCATTTTTGCAAAGAAAGACTTCTAAAGAAGAAATATATTTTTTTGAATTTTTTTTTCTGGAATTTTGAAAGAAAAACTTCAAAAGAAGAAAGGAAATATTTTTGCAATTTTATTTTGAATTTATGAAAGAAATGCTTCTAAAATAAGAAAATATTTTTGAATTTTGAATTTTCTTTTCAATTTTGAAAGAAGAATGAAAATATTTTTGGATTTTTGGAAGAAATTAAAAGAAAATATTTTTGTATATTTTAAAAAAAAAACAATTAGGGTCTAAAAGAAAGGCTTTCTAAAGAAGCAAGTAATGGAAAATATTTTTGGATTTTTTTTGAAAATTGGGGTCTAAAAAAAAGACTTTTCTAGAGAGGAAGTGAAGGAAAATATTTTTGGATTTTTTGAAAATTATGGGCCGGAACCGATAAGGTTTGCCTACGTATCTCACATCCGGTGAGAATCAGACACGCGTAGTTCGCCCATTTTTGGCGGAACAGAAAAATATGACTTATTTTGAAATGACTTTTCCTTTTTTTTCAAAATTTCGGCAGAGTTTCAAGATATTTCAAATACCTACCTCTCACTCCCTTTCCTTATTCTATAAGCCAGTCAACATGCAAGCCGAAACAGACAGATACGCAAGTAGCACGTAAGATGCATCAGGATGGTTTTTTAATTTGGGTACACATGTCCTAGACGGACCCAACCCCTGTGTTGAGTCCCCAAAGTCAAATGCACATGATACAAACAAACGTTCCTAATAGGGATCCGGCATGAGGCTGAGTTATTCTAAGCTAAAAACCTGTGTATATTGTTCTAGACTTGTGTACCCGAGTGGACAACTCGAGCCGAGGAGGGGGCTACGTACCGGGAACCAAAAGGTCATCCGGCTTTGTAACTTGTCAGAGCCTCTTTCTTATTTCAAGGTATGACACTAACAGAATAGGGAGTCACGCCAGCGTGCACATCCCCGAAGTTACGAAGAGAAGAGTTTCGTAGCAGTTTATATACAGTTCAGACAATATCAAAGCGGTAAAAAGCAACACTTAGCACATTAGGCCCAAACACGTAAAAATCAGATAATAAACAAAGCCAACTATAACAATTATTTCAAGCTCGAATTCTGAACCCTGAACCAGAAGTTCTGGGTTCTTTTCTCCAGCAGAGTCGCCAGAGCTGTCACACCTCCTTTTTCCTACACCCCCGGAAAGGGGTGTATAAGGGAGTTTTTTCCAACTTAAAGTGACAATTGAAACGGGATTATTTTATTTAAAATTTAGAGTTGCCACTTGGGATAATTTATGGTGTACCAAGTCATTGGTTTAAATCCCGAATCGAGGAAAAGATTGACTCTATTATCGGTCCGCAAACACAAAAATCCGAGTAAGGAATTCTGTTAACCCGGGAGAAGGTGTTAGGCATTCCCGAGTTCCGTGGTTCTAGCACGGTCGCTCAACTGTTATAATTGGCCTATTTACTGATTTTAATACATGTTTTAGCATATGATACAATTTTAACTAATTAACTGCTTTTAATCATTTTTAAGGAAGATTGCAACGTCATTTAAAATACGTCTTGAACCACGTCACATAAATGCACCCGCGGTCCCCGACACATTTTATCCGACGTTGTTGAGATTTGGATTTAGGTCACATAAATACGCACCCGAGTTTAGGAAGGTAAATTATTAACTAGCACGCCTAAAGCAAGCTACACATTTGAATTATTTTCCTAATCTTTGAGATTGTTGCGAGGCCAAATTTATGAACAAGATATTATTGGGGCAAATAGGCTAGCTAACATGATCTATTACTTGGCCCAAATTCCTTATGGTTCAAGACCCACCTTATGGCCCATTTTTATTTCTTGACAAGAAAGAAACAACTCCAATTTTCAATCTACCCAATTAAAAACAATTATTCAAGAACCAAGATTATGTACATCACAATCGAAATACAAACTAATTAAAACAATTTAATTGAAAACTAAGACATGCCATTCAAAAAACGTAGAAATAAAAATCAACCAACACGCGCACCGAGCTATCATAGCACAATAAAATGAGAATGAAAATTGAGTAATGGACCTTTTATTGATGAACCAAGCTGAAAATTGCAAATCAATCGGCCTAACACAAGCAACAATCCTTGGACTGAACCACCGAAATTGCAAACCGTAACCTTAAATCGACACCGAAAAGCTCGAAACCCAAAACAAGCAAAACGTGAATTTCTGTCTTTGGAATTGAAGACCAAATCGAGAAAGAATTGGTCTGTGGCTGTTAGTCTCGGGATTCCAATTGTTGTAGATAGCCAACACGTTTAATGGAATTCGAATGGAAATTTTCATTTCCCAAATACTACGATAAATTGAACATGGCGTGAAATTTTTAATTAACCAAATCTGATGCGAGAATAAAGTATTTGGGAAATGAGAACAATAACACCAGCCGAACGACAAAGTGCACAAACTCCCTGACTTTAGGACGAACAGGATCCTTTATACCTCAATTCAAATGGCCTTGCGGCCATTATCAGAAATAGCCATTTTGGTACGCCTACTTTTCACCACAAATCTCTTATTCTCCAAACACAAATTCGTCCTCTCTCTCCATATCAACAACTTTTATTATTATATCTTCAATGACTTTTGAGGGTGGATAGATAGTGTTGGGACCAGGAAAGGAAAAAAACTTTCAAAAATCTCAATTTGGGTAAGGCTGCCGTTTTTTTATTTTCTAGGGTCTTAGCTAGGTCTAGGAATTGAAAACTTAAGGGTAAGGTTTCTATAATTAGGTATTTTATATGGAAGTGGGAAGGGATGATGGCCATTGGATTAGAAGGAAATAGATGGCTAGGATTAAATCTTGCACTTAAATGAGTTAATGGATTGGGAAGAATGAGCTAAGGATAATTGGGTTGGACCATATCTTTTTGTGTCTCAATTTTGGACTAAGAAGACTCCAAAAATTATTATTTAAAACCATAGCTAAATTCCCTTATTATAAGATAATTATACTACATGATGCAAAAATAAATTCTAATTGATTAAACTAAACTATATTAAAACATGAAATTATTACATATTTTTTTTTGTATTTTTCAAGATTATATAAAGATAAAAACAAGGTACTATTTTTGTATTTTTTTACTTTATGAAAGGTACATAAAATAAAATATATATTTTTTGTAATTTTTATTTTCTTGTAATAAAATGAAGTAAAAGAATCAGAATTAGTTGAAATAGCGATATTAGGCTTAAATTAAATATTTACATGCTAAAATATAAAAAATCTCGGGGAGGGTCAAAAATTACATGTCTACAACATTTATCCATCATAGGAATGATGCAAACTCGAGTTCCTCTAACTCAACACTTCCACAACTATATCTCTTACCAAAACCTTCTGGATGTAGGTATCGTTGTATTACAAATATTATAAAATTTAGGAATTTGAATTTCTAAGATTGAGCTCTACCACACGATCTAGAGTAATAAGAAAGAGTTACAATCATAAATGCCCTGTAGCCTCCTGCTTATAAGTGTGGTGAATGACACACCCATAAACAAGACTCTATTAGATACGGCTTGTAGACCCTCTAGGACAAAACTGCTCTGATACCACTTTTGTCACAACCCAACCGATGGACCGCGACGGGCACCCAGTGCCTTACTCAACCGAGTACCAACGTAACGTATCTTCCGTATCATTCTATCATAGTTAAATGAACCAGAGTAAAGCATGAGGGAAATACAAACTTATACATATGACATACTGGCATATAAGACCAAAATAATCACTTGTACACTGAACATAGACCGACAAGGCCATACAATCTTTCACGTACCCAACATATGTCTACAAGCCTCTATGAGTACATAATTTCATAAAGGTCGAGACAGAGCCCCACCATACTAATCAATACATCTCCTAATCATATTAATCAAATAAGCAACTCCAGAGCAGATGGAGCACACCAACACCTTTCATTGAGCTGATAGCCTACTTGGAGGACTCTCATCCTGTCTATCGGGACCTGCGGGCATGAAACGCAGCATCCCCAGGCAAAAGGGACGTCAGTACGAATAATGTACCGAGTATGTAAGGCACATAAATAAGTATATAAAAGACATGGAAGAAACATGGAGAAAATGACCCAACCTGTAAGTATGGATAACTCTGAAAATCATGAAATATTTATAGTGTCATGCATATGCATATGAATGTCATGTCGTGCATAGGTACATGTGTTCATAACATCATCAAGCCTATGAGGGTATCCCATCATATCATCTCGGCCACTGTGGGCAAAATCATCAACGTATACCAGCTGATCAGGTGGTGGTGCGTATATAACACCATAATCTTTTCTCATATCCCATATACATACATTTATATATATATATATATATACACACACACGTATATAACGCCATCTGGTCATGGGTAAATGTATATATGTGTTACATCCAGTACTTTAATATTAGGATTCGTCGAAGTAATAACATATGAATTGGAAGGGATTAAGGTTATACATGAAGATAGGGATGTAAGACACTGTAAGTTTGAAGAATTTCGAAATTACTATATATTGACTTGACGTGCAGTAAAGGGTGACATCTAGCAAATGAGGGTAGACCCACTATCCACTAACTAAACTATGTTCACTTTTGATAGATACACTGTCTTGAAATACATATGTATAGTATAGCTATCACAAGCAACATCTTAGCAGATGTGGAGAAAATACATATTTTACTTCTTATCAATATAGGAGTTATTTTAATACTTTCCATTCACTTTAGATTTAAGGGACCTCTTCGGCAAGCAACGTGAATTAAGAATGAGCTGCTTACAAATTTTCGTTTCAATATTGATTATTCATTAAGAATGATTTGAAGCAACATTTTTCATTATATCGTACAAATTTTCAAACGTGATTTGCTTTTACAATTCATATGAAATGGCTTAATACTATAGCAATGTGGAATTTACGATTCTAAGAGAGTACGATTTTGCATAGTTCTATCACTAAAAAAAAAATTATGAAAATGCACGGAAAATTCCCTAGCATTGAAAGACACATCTGCACATAAGGTGTCTATTAGGAACAAAGCCAATGTGTCTATTAGCAATAATGCCAAATGTGAAAATATTATTGTCACGATCATAACCCGGATCCGATCGTGATGGCACCTCTCGTGAAGACAAGGCCAACCGACACTTCCCATTTTCCAATTATTAATAGTTAAGCATTTAAGAAAATGGTCTAAACATGATAAAATAAATCCGAAATAACAATAATAACATAAATAAGCGGAAGAACACCCATGCACAGCCCCAACAGGGGTGTCATTAGTCATGAGCATCTATAAGTCATAATACAAATCCGCTAAGTCAACAAAAGTACAACTGTCTGAAAAGAGATAGAAGTGATAAAGGAGTAGAGACACGGGGCTGCGGATGTCAACAACTACCTCATGAACTCCGAATGTCCGCCTGAAGCTGGAGGCATCAGCACTCGGGAGTGGAACCAGCTACGCCTGAATCTGCACACAGGGTGCAGGGAGTAAAGTGAGTACTCCAACTTAGTGAGTAATAAATGTAAATAATGACTGAAAGTAAGAAAACACGTAAGGCACAAGGCATTCTATAGTGAAGCAGTAAAACCATTTAAAAGCAGTAAACCAGTGAAAAGTTAAGCAACAATCCTTTTTCAACAAGCAAACAGGTAATTGACAGGCATTTAAGGTAAAGTATACAAATAGAAGTTCGCCCCTCAGGCACAATATCAACAAATCCGCCCCTCGGGCAACATCTCAGAACAATACCAGCCCCTCGGGCTCAATCTCACATCACAATGGGTACCCACGCTCACTGGGGGTGTGCAGACTCCTGGAGGGGCCCCTTACGGCCCAAGCGCAATATCAAGTCACCTCATGGCATCATCACTAGTCCCTCGACCTCATATCTATCAAGCCACCTCGTGGCGTACATATCTCAGGCCCTCGGCCTCAAATCAATATCAATGTTTCCTCACAACATAGGCCCTCGGCCTTACTCAGTCCAAAATCCTCACAAGCCACTCAAGCAATAGTAAAACAGTGTTTCTTAGCCCAAACATCATTTAAAAATATCATTTAAGTATTAAAACTGAGTAAACATGGCTGAGTACGAAAACAGTGGAAAATTACATGACTGAGCTCATGTATAAAATCAAAATAGTGAGAAAATATCAATACAAAACCCCGAAGGGTTCAAATAGTTGACACTAGGCCCAAATATGACATTTAGCCCAAATAATAATGATAACAATAGTTTTCAATCAAATACGTGGTAAAATCATCAATCGGGATGGACCAAGTCACGATCCCCAATAGTGCACGACTCCACGCTCATTATCAAGCGTGTGCCTCACCTCAATATAGCACTATGATGTGCGATCCGGGGGTTCAAACCCTCAGAACAATATTTACAATCATTACTCACCCCCGAACCGGTCAAATCTTTAGCTCGCGGCACCTTTGCCCCTCGAATCAGCCTCCGCTCGCGTTGAATCTATCCAAAATCAGAACGAGGATGTCAAAATATGCTAAGGGAACGAAGCCCAAGCGAAAATAATCAATTTACAACATAAATCCCGAAATTACCAAAACCCGACCCCTGGGACCACATCTCGGTATTCGATAATTTTTACATCAATAGATTCCTTATTTCCCCACGAGTTCATACATATCTAAAGTTCTCAAATCCGACCCCAAATGGTCCTCCAAATCCCCAATTAAAGGTCTAAGTTTCCAATCACTAGTTTCCCCAAATTTCCCCCACAATTTCCATAATTTCTAGCTCTAATCCATGAATTAATAGCATACGAACGAGTTTTAGGTCCAAATTTCTTACCTCAATGAAGTTCACTTGAAATCCCTCTTTCAAATCGTCCAAAAAGCTCCCAATCCGAAGTCAAAAATGGTGAAATAACTCAAACTCGCGAATGAAATAACTTATATGTTCTGCCCAGACATTTCCGCATTTGCGGTACCGTATTTGCGGTTATTCCTCCGCTTCTACGAAAATCACTAACCAGCCCAAAATCGCATCTGCGATAAGCCTTCCGCATCTGCGACTCTGCAGATGCGTCCATCCCAACCGCTTCTGCGGTTCCTGACATTCTTCCATAACCCTCTTCTGTGGCTCCTCTCTCGCATATGCAGTGCCATACCTACGGTCCCCAATCGCAGGTGCGAAAATACCAGAAGCAGCAAATTCAGCAACTGCAACAAAAATCCAACTTCTCCGCCAACCATCCGAGATCACCCCGAGACCCCCGGGACCTCAACCAAAAGCACAAACATATGCTAATACCTTATTCAAACTTGTTCCAATCATCGAAACACCTCAAACAAAATCAAATCACCCAAAACACAATGGATTCAAGTTAAACTTTCTAAAATCTTCCGAATTCCGCTTTTGATAAAAAATCCAACCAAATCACGTCCGAATAACCTGAAATTTTGCATACACATTCCAAATGACACAACGGAACTACTACAACTCTCGTAATTCCATTCAGATCCCTATATCAAATTCTCGCCTATCAACCGAAAATCGCCAAAATATCAACTTCGCCAATTCAAGCCTAAATCTACTCCGAACCTCCAAAACTCATTTCGATCACACTCTTAAGTCCCAAATCACCTCCCGAAGCTATAAGAACTATCGAAACTCACATTCTAGCCCTCTAACACATAAGTCAACATTCGGTTGACTTTTCCAACTTAAACTTCCTTAAAAGAGACTAAGTGTCTCAAACCTTACCAAAAATCATTTCAGATTCGATCCGACCAATCCGATACCACATAACACGGATAAACAAAGCATAACAAAGCAGAAATAGGGAAAATAGAGCGGCAACTCATGAGACGACTGGTCGGGTCGTCATATCCTCCCCAACTTAAACAAACGCTCGTCCGCGAACGAGTCAAGAAACATACCTGAAGCCTCAAACAGGTGAGGATATCTGCTCCACATCTCCCGCTCGGTCTCCCAGGTAGCCTCCTCCACGGATCGACCTCTCCACTGCACTTTCACTGAAGCTATATCCTTTGACCTCAACTTTCGTACCTGACGACCCAAAATAGCTACTGGCTCCATATCATAAGTCAAATCATCATCCAACTGAACCGTGCTGAAATCCAAAACATGAGACGGATCTCCAATATACTTCCAGAGCATATAAACATGAAATACCGGATGCACACTCGATAAGCGGGGTGGCAAAGCAAGCTCATAAGCCACCTCCCCAACCCTCTGAAGCACCTCAAAAGGCCTAATGAATCGAGGACTCAATTTGCCTTTCTTTCCAAATCTCATAACACCCTTCATGGGCGAAACCTTCAACAAAACCTTTTCACCAACCATGTAGGACACATCTCGAACCTTCCTATTAGTATAACTCTTTTGCCTCGATGCGTTGTACGAAGCCTCTCCTGAATCACCTTCACCTTTTCTAAGGCATCTTGCACCAAGTCTGTCCCCAATAGCCTAGCCTCACCGGGCTCGAACTAACCAACTAGAGATCTACACCGCCTCCCATACAAAGCCTCATATGGAGCCATCTAAATACTCGACTGGTAGTTGTTGTTATAAGCAAACTCTGCGAACGGTAGAAACTAATCCCATGACCCTCCGAAATCAATGACACAAGCGTGCAATATGTCCTCCAATATCTGAATAGTGCGCTCAGACTGCCCGTCCATCTAAGGGTGAAAAGTTATACTTAACTCAACCTGAATACCCAACTCTCGCTGCACAGACCTCCAAAACTACAATGTAAACTGAGTGCCCCTATCTGAAATGATGGAAACTGGGACACCATGCAAACGAACAATCTCCCGAATGTAGATCTCTGCCAACCGCTCTGAAGAATAGGTAGTACACACAAGGATAAAGTGCGCGGACTTGGTCAGCCGATCCACAATCACCCAAATAGCATCGAACTTTCTCAAAGCTCGTGGAAGTCCAACAACAAAGTCCATAGTAATCCTCTACCACTTCCACTCGGGAATATCCATCTACTGAAGCAAGCCACCCGGTCTCTGAAGCTCATATTTCACCTGCTGACAATTGAGACACCGAGCTACAAATCGCACAATATCTTTCTTCATTCTTCTTCACCAGTAGTGCTGCCTCAAATCCTGATACATCTTCGCGGCACCCGGATAAATGGAATACCGTGAGCTATAGGCCTCCTCCAGAATCAACTCCCGAAGCCCATACACATTGGGCACACAAATCCGGTCCTACATCCTCAACACCCCATCTTCACCAATGGTCACATCTCTGGCATCATCATGCTAAACTCTGTCCTTGAGGACAAGCAAATGCAGATTATCATACTGGCGCTCTCTGATGCGATCATATAAATAAGACCGAGAAACCAAACAAGCTAATACCCGAATGGGCTTCGAAATATCCAACCTCACGAACTGATTGGCCAAGGCCTTAACATCAACTGCAAGAGGTCTCTCCCCAACTGGAATATATGCCAAACTCCCCATAATCACTGCCTTTCGGCTAAAAGCATCGGCCACCACATTGGCCTTTCCTGGATGATACAATATAGTGATATCATAATCCTTAAGCAACTCCAACCATCTCTGTTGCCTCAAATTAAGATCCTTTTACCTTAACAGATGCTGAAGACTGCGATGATCAGTGAACACCTCACAAGATACGCCATACAAGTAATGCCTCCAAATATTCAATGCATGAACTATGGCAGCCAACTCCAAATCATGAACGGGGTAATTCTTCTCATGGGGATTCAACTGACGAGATGCATAAGCTATAACTCTACCCTCCTACATCAACACACAACCAATCCCAACTCTCGAAGAATCACAATACATGGTATATAAACCTGAAGCTGATGGCAAAACCAACACTGGAGCTGTGGTCAAAGCTGTCTTGAGCTTCTGAAAGCTCTCCTCACACTCGTACGGCCATACAAATGAAGCACCTTTCTGAGTCAACTTGGTCAAGGGCGATGTGATAGATGAGAATCCCTGAACAAACCGGCGATAATAACCTGCCAAACCAAGAAAGCTGCGAATCTCTGTGGCTGAGGACAATCTGGACCAACCCTAAACCACCTCTATCTTCTTCGGATCAACCTGAATACCCTCGCTGGACACCACATGCCCCAAGAAAGCCACTGAACTGAGACAAAACTCACACTTAGAGAATTTTGCATAAAGCTTCTCCTCCATTAATCTCTGCAACACAACTCTCAAATGCTCTGCGTGCTCCTCCTAACTGCGCGAATACACCAAAATATCATCAATGAAGACTATGACAAACGAGTCGAGATAAGTCCGGAATATGTTGTTCATCAAATGCATGAACACTGCTGGTGCATTGGTCAGCCCAAAGGACATCACCAAGAACTCATAATGACCATATCGGATCATGAAAGATGTCTTAAGAATATCTGAGTCCCTGATCTTCAACTGGTGATAACCTGAACGGAGATCAATCTTAGAGAACACTCTCACTCCCTGAAGCTGGTCGAATAAATCATCAATACGAGGCAAAGGATACTTGTTCTTAATTGTTACCTTTTTCAATTGCCTATAATCAATGTACATTCTCATGGTTCCATCCTTCTTTTTCACAAATAGAACTGGCGCACCCCAAGGTGACACACTAGGCCGAATGAACACTTTATCAAGGACTTCCTAAAGTTGTTCTTTTAATTCCTTCAAGTCCATTGGTGCCATACGATACGGCGGAATAGAAATGGGTTGAGTGCCCGGCACCAGGTCAATACCAAAATCAATATCCCTGTCCAGTGGCATGCCCGGCAGGTCTGCAGGAAACACATCAGGAAAGTCCCTCACAACTGGAACAGAATCAATACTAGGAGTCTCAGTACCGACATCCCTCACAAAGGCTAGATACGAAAGACAACCCTTCCCAACCATACGCTGGGCTTTCAAGAATGAGATCACTCTACTGGGAGCATAATCAGTCACACCTCGCCACTCAATCTGTGGCACACCCGGTATAGCCAATATGACTGTCTTAGCATGACAGTCCAGAATAGCACGACACGGAGATAGCCAATCCATGCCTAAAATGACATCGAAATCCACTATACACAATAATAAAAGATACACACGGGTCTCCAGACCCCCAATAGTCAACACTCACGACCGGTACACACGGTCTACAAAAACAGTATCGCCCACCGGGTAGATACAGGAACAGGTGAAGCAAGAAACTCACGGGGCGTACCCAAATAATGAGAAAAGTATGATGACACATAAGAAAAGGTGGAACCAGGATCAAATAATATAGAGGCATCTATTTAGCAGACTGAAACAATACCTGTAATAACAGCATCTGAAGCAATAACATCGGGTCTGCCTGGAAGTGCATAGAAATGGGCCTGACCATCACCTGATCGACCTCCCCCTCTGGGGTGACCCCTAGCTGACTGAACTCCACCCCTAGCTGGCGGGGTGAGTGGTGGTGAAGTAACTGGCGCTGAAGCCGATGACTGACCCCTCTGCTGAGATGAACTCGCAAGACGACGAGGGCACTGCCTCTACATATAACCCATCTCACCACACTCATAACAACTCCCAGGTGCTAGAGAAGGGGATTGAAGGGAACCCCTCGCACCGGAGTGACTAGAAGATGCACTCGGCATAGAAGAGCCCTAAGCTGATGGAGCACGGGATGAATTCTGAGCTGGAAGGGCACTAAGTGATGACTGACCCTGATGAGAACTGTGAGAACCATGACTCGATGATGCCCCATGATAACCTGGGTGAGCTGGTTGAGCATGCCTGAATGGACGGCCTCTATCATGTTGAAACTGACCTCTTGAAGGGGTACCACTGTAACTACCAGATCCTCGAGGCCTCTTGGCCTCCCTCTCCTCTCACTCTTGGAGACGAGCGGACTCAATCTCACGAGCAATATCCACAACCTCCTCAAAAATAGCACCAATCACGCTCTCCCTGGTCATGATAATACGAAGCTGATAAGTGAGGCCATCAACAAACCTCCTAATCCTCTCTCTATCTGTTTGAACCATCCAAATAGCATGACGAGATAACTCGGAGAACCTCGTCTCGTACTGCGTCACAATCATCTCTCCCTGACGCAACCACTCAAACTCTCTACGCAGCTCCTCTCTGCGGGACTGCGGCATATACTTCTCCAGAAAGAGAACGAAGAACTGCTGCCAGGTAAGGGGTGCTGCACCAACAAGCCTACGCCTCTCAAAAGCCTCCCACCAAGTAAAGGCAACTCCCGAAAACTGATAAGTAGTGAAAGCGACCCCGCTGGTCTCCAGAATACCTGTTGTACGAAGCATCCTCTAACACTTATCTAAGAAACCCTGGGCATCCTCACCCTCAGCACCACTGAAGGTCGGAGGCTGCAGTCTACCAAACCTCTCCAACCTACGCTGTTCATCCTTCGGCATAGCAGGAACTACATAGTCCTGAGTAGTTGCAACCGGCTAGGCTGGATGTGCCCCCATCGTCTGAAGTCCCTGCACGACCTGCTCAGGTGTGCGAGCAGCGGGAGTCTGATTGCCTCCCCCGGCCTGAGAAGTAGCTGCGGCTGTAGTGGCTGAAATCGCCTGAGCTAGGCCAGTGCAAACTGATAAGATCTGAGCCAAGGCCTCCGGAAGACCCGGAATCACAATGGGCACAGCTGGTGCCTGAGCTGGTGCTGCAGGAGCGTCCATAACTGGGACCTGATCCTGAACTGGGGCAGCTGGTGGATCTGCAGGTGCTGCCCTAGCTGCTCTGCCCCTACCACGACCACGGCCGCGTCCTCGGCCTCTAGTGGCCATAGCTGGTGGTCGTCCATCCTGACTAGTAGCGAGTGTCCTCACCATCTGTGAGAGAATAAAATAACAGAAGTTCAGTACTCGGATCAACAAATTCGCACGACAAGAATTTCAAGAATATGAAGTTTTTCCTAAAGGTTCTACAACCTCTCAAGGATAAATACAGACGTCTCCGTACCGATCCGCGAGACTCTACTAAACCTGCTCATGACTCGTGAAACCTAAATAACCTAGGCTCTGATACTAACTTGTCACGACCCTAACCCAGACCCAATCGTGATGGCGCCTCTCGGGAAGACAAGGCCAACCGACACTTCCCATTTTCCAATTATTAACAGTTAAGCATTTAAGAAAACGGTCTAAACATGATAAAATAAATCCGAAATAACAATGATAACATAAATATGCGGAAGAACACCCATACACAGCCCTAATCGGGGTGTCACTAGCCATGGGCATCTATAAGTCATAATACAAATCCGCTAAGTCAACAAACTAGTACAACTGTCTGAAAAGAGATAGAAGTGATAAAAGAGTAGAGACACGGGGCTGCGGACGCCAACAACTACCTCGTGAACTCCGAATGTCCGCCTGAAGCTGGAGGGATCAGCACTCGGGAGCGGAACTAGCTATGCCTGAATCTGCACAGAGGGTACAGGGAGTAAAGTGAGTACTCCAACTCAGTGAGTAACAAATGTAAATAACGACTGAAAGTAAGAAAATACGTAAGGCACAAGGCATTCTATAATGACGCATTAAAACCATTTAAAAGCAGTAAACCAGTGAAAAGTTAAGTAACAATCCTTTTTCAACAAGTAAACATGTAATTGATAGGCAGTTAAGGTAAAGTAAACAAATAGAAGTTCGCCCCTCGGGCACAGTATCAATAAATCCGACCCTCGGACAACATCTCAAAACAATACCAGCCCCTCGGGCTCAATCTCGCATCATAATGGGTACCCGCATTCACTGGGGATGTGCAGACTCCTGGAGGGGCCCCTTACGTCCCAAACGCAATATCAAGCTACCTCGTGGCATCATCACTAGGCCCTCGGCCTCATATTAATCAAGCCACCTCATGGCGTACATATCGCAGGCCCTCGGCCTCAAATCAATATCAGTGTTTCCTCACAACATAGGCCCTCGGCCTTACTCAGTCAAAAATCCTCACAAGCCACTCGAGTAATAGTAAAATAGTATTTCTCAGCCCAAACATCATTTAAAAATATAATTTAAGTATTAGAACTGAGTAAACATGGCTGAGTACGAAAACTGTGGAAAATAACATAACTGAGTTCCAGTATAAAGTCAAAATAGTGAGGAAATTTTAATAAAAAGCCCCAAAGGGTTCAAATAATTGGCACTAGGCCCAAATATGACATTCAACCCAAATAATAATGATAGCAATAATTTTCAATCAAATACACGGTAAAATCATCAATCGAGATGGACCAAGTCACGATCCCCAATAGTGCACGACTTCACGCTCGTCATCAAGCGTGTGCCTCACCTCAATATAGCACTATGATGTGCAATCCGGGGTTTCAAACCCTCAGAACATCATTTACAATCATTACTCACCTCGAACCGGTCAAATCTTTAGCTTGCGACGCCTTTGCCCCTTGAATCGGCCTCCACTCGCATCGAATCTATCCAAAATCAGAACGAGGACGTCAAAATATGCTAAGGGAACGAAGCCCAAGCGAAAATAATCAAATTTACAACATAAATCCTGAAATTACCAAAACCTGACCTCCGGGCCCACGTCTCGGTATTCGATAATTTTTACATCAATAGATTCTTTATCTCCCCACGAGTTCATACATATCAAAAGTTCTCAAATTCGACTCCAAATGGTCCTCCAAATCCCCAATTAAATGTCTAAGTTTCCAAGCCCTAGTTTCCCCAAATTTCTCCCATAATTTCCATAATTTCTAGCTCTAATCCATGAATTAATAGCATACGAACGAGTTTTAGGTCCAAATTCCTTACCTCAATGAAGTTCCCTTGAAATCCATCTTTCAAATCGTCCAAAAAGCTCCCAAGCCGAAGTCAAAAATGGTGAAATAACTCAAACTCACGAATGAAATAACTTAAATGTTCTGCTCAGACCTTTCCGCATCTGCGGTACCGCATTTGCTGTTATTCCTCCGCTTCTACGAAAATCACTAACCAGCCCAAAATCACATCTGTGATAAGCCTTCCGCATCTGCGACTCCGCAGATGCGTCCATCCCGACCGCTTCTGCGGTTCCTGACATTCTTCCATAACCCGCTTCTGCGGCTCCTCTCTTGCATATGTGGCGCCGCACCTGCGGTCCCCAATCCGCAGGTGCGAAAATACCAGAAGCAGCAAATTCAGCAGCTGCAACAAAAATCCAACTTCTCCGCCAACCATCCGAGATCACCCCGAGGCCTCCGGGACCTCAACCAAAAGCACAAACATACCCTAATACCTTATTCAAACTTGTTCCAATCATCGAAACACCTCAAACAACATCAAATCACCCAAAACACAACGGATTCAAGCCAAACTTCCTAAAATCTTCTGAATTCTGCTTTTTATCAAAAACCCAACCAAATCACGTCCGAATGACCTGAAATTTTGCACACACATCCCAAATGACACAACGAAACTACTACAACTCTCAGAATTCGATTCCGACCCCTATATCAAAATCTTGCCTATCAACCGGAAATCGCCAAAATATCAACTTCACCAATTCAAGCCTAAATCTACTCCGAACCTCCAAAACTCATTCCGATCACACTCCTAAGTCCCAAATCACCTCCCGAAACTATCCGAACCATCAGAACTCACATCCGAGCTCTCTAACACATAAGTCAACATCCGGTTGACTTTTCCAACTTAAACTTCCTTAATAGAGACTGAGTGTCTCAAACCTTACCAAAATCGTCTCGGATTCGATACGACCAACCCGATACCACATAACACGGATAAACAAAGTATAACAAAGCAAAAATAAAAAAATAGAATGGCAACTCATGTGACGACTGGCCGGATCGTCACAATTATTAATAAATTTGGAGGCTTTAGGAAAGAAAAAACCCACCCACTCTTTCACTGTTATATGTAAAACTAGTGGCTATTACGTGGCTAATGAAGAAGCTTCCAATGATGACTCTCCTAGTATTGAGTCATGATCACGTTACTGTTACTAATACGGAAAGAACTAACATTATCCCTAGTAGTACTTATCCTCAAAACATCAATAATACTCAGACTACTACTAGTTGCTTCACTAGCAATAATAATACCTCTGCACACTTGGTGAACCTCTTGTAGGCTTACTTAATTCGAATACGCAATCTCAACCAATTACAATGCAAATAGACTCTATATGTACTTAACGTCCCTTCCCGGAATCATTGGTGCACACCAATCCCTCCAGTGACATTATAAATCTCAAGAATATCATACGGATTTTCCCCTACTTTGATCGGTTATGCAAAAGATGTGTATTAGAGGGATTGTCAGGAAAATCGGTTCAAGTATGTTAAGGCTAGCCATTCTGTCTTTTTGGCATGATCCAAATTATATAGAAGAAACGAACAAACACACAATTTTCATAAATGACTCTATTCATAGAGCAAACACACAGTTTTCATAAATGATTCTATCAATAGAAATACTTGGAGTCTCGATGTTTTTATATTTCGAAGGAGATGCGGATGCTCTGTAGGTACAATGGAAGTGCCTGGACCGAAAAAGAATCGAAAGGTTAAGAAATAAGAGTAATGTTTATCTGTAAAACATATTTTATACGGAAATAGGCCTATGTCCTAATGATCAGATGATAAGAAGATACAATTTCCTTCAATAAGTTTATTGAAATAAAATCTAATGGATTACATAGAAAAGTCACTTGTAGTGTTTATATCAAAATCATTTCTCTTGCTAGCTTTTTCATTTTAATTATGTCAATAGTACTTAAGTGGTATTTGCTTTATGCTTGGCATTAGATTAACTGTACTTTTATGTCTTCGTGAGTACAACCAGTGTCAATCTTTTCCCAAGTTACCACTTTGGCTCACTATTTGAAACTTTAGTTGCTAGGCCTTCACATTGAGTTTAGTAGTATTATGAGTTACAATTTAAGGAAAAAGTTAGACTTCTAAGCTATGCTTCTTTCTTGAGATATTTTAGTATATTGCTACATTTTATTCTTGAGGTAAGATGCTCACGACATACTCTTGAACTTTGAAGTGTGTCTAGATCCCTCTAGTGCGACTAGTACTGAATGAAACAACTTTTGCTTTGTATTTAATTGCCAATTGTTTTGTCAGAATTGCCCAACTCACGTAACTGAGGTTTAACTCATATTGTTCAACGGTTTGATAAGAAAAGAATGTTTTTAACTGCTCAGTGCTGTCTTCTGAATCTGTAAGTCACTTCAGCCTGTTGTCATGGTGACAACATTTTCTACTAAATTGATGTCTGGACTTTGGATTGTACCTTTGTTAATAAAAAACTTCCTGAGATAGTTCAATTCGTATCAATGATTTTCCACGTGATATATTATTATATCTTCTGTTCATGGGTCTCATAATAATATGCAGTTGATAAAGTTTATTCGAAAAAAATATTGAAATTATTAACATATTTTCATGCATTTCATGCGTTTATACATGCACATTAACCTATGATCAGATGGCATTATATACGCGTATATATATAAATATATGTATATGGGATATGAGAAAAGGTTATGACGTTATATATGCATCACCACCATATCAGCTGGTATACGTTGATGATTTTGCCCACAGTAGCACCAGATGGCGTTATATACGCGTATATATATAAATATATGTATATGGGATATGAGAAAAGTTTATGGCGTTATATACGCACCACCACCTGATCAGCTGGTATACGTTGATGATTTTGCCCACAGTGGCACCAGATGGTGTTATATACGCGTATATATGTAAATATATGTACATAGGATATGGGAAAAGGTTATGGGAAAAGGCTATGGCGTTATATGCGCACCACCACCAGATCAGCTGATATACATTGATGATTTTGCCCACAGTGGCACCAGATGGCATTATATATATATATATATGTGTGTGTGTGTGTGTGTGTGTGTGTATGGGATATGAGAAAAGGTTATGGCGTTATATACGCACCACCACCTGATCAGCTGGTATACGTTGATGATTTTGCGCACAACGGCACCAGATGGCGTTATATACGTGTGTGTGTGTATATATATATATATATATATATATATATATATATATATATATATATGATATGGGAAAAGGTTATAGTGTTATATATGCACCACCACCTGATCAGCTGGTATACGATAATAATTTTGCCTACAATGGCACCAGATGGCGTTATATATGCGTATATATATATATATATATATATATCTGAAATATGACTTAGACGGCATTATATATGCGTATATATGTATATATATGTATATGGAATATGGGAAAAGGTTATGGCGTTATATACGCACCACCACCTGATCAGCTGGTATACGTTGATAATTTGCCCACAGTGGTCGAGATGATATGATGGGATGCCCTAAGAGGCTTGATGATGTTATGAACACATGTACCTATGCACGACATGGCATATATATGCATATGCATGATACTATGAGTATTTCATTATTTACAAAGTTATTCCAGTTCTAAAAATGAAGTTTGTTCTTAGGCGGGTTCTTTTATTTTTATGGTTTCCCAGTTGATGTGATTTTAGGTATATGAATTTCCTTGTTGCAAGATAACAAAAGATACATGGCTGATAAAGAGAAGAAATTTACATGTGCATTATAGTATTGGTAAATTTTCTAAAGAAAAGGAAAGTAGTAATTGATGAGAAGTACGTATAGGAGATATAACTTCCAAAAGTGCAAGTGTTGGTTTTAAAACTTCAGTCTTTTCTTTTGTGGGATAAGGCCTTTAATAAATCACTATGATAACATTGCAGACCGAATTAATAATTTAGGTCTTACGTGTTAGCCAAAATTATTTAAAGCTTTATTCGGTTGTCAATAGTTCCATTTCTAATATTCTAGATTATTTTGCATAGGCCTGAATTTTTGTCACAAGATGCCTTTAATAGATGTTGAATTATCATTATGTTTCAGTTCTACCTTACATACTCGGTACATTATTCGTACTGACGTCCTTTTATTGGGGACGCTGTATCCATACCTACAGGTATAGATAATCAGTTTGACGAGCCCTCATAGTAGACAAGATTGGCATTCAGCGAAGGATCGGTAACACTCCACCTCATTCGAAATGCAGTCGAGTCTATGAGTCATCGTATCAGAATTTTGCTACGGACTTATGGGTAGGCCGGTGCCCTATCCCATTTTATATCAAATAATCTTAGAGACTTTGTAGATACAGGTTTATTATGTACAGTATGTCAAAGGCCTTGATGGCCCATATGTATTCATGTCTTATGAACAATGGTTCATCGATATAACATTTGCCCACTTACAATTGTATATTATGAGTTGTGGCCATGTTGGTCCATGATAGTTATAAAAGGAAAGAATAAGTTATAGAGTGGTTCGCTCGGGCCACTACGGCACCGGGTGCTAGCCACGCCTCCCTAGGTTTGGGGCATGACAATATATAAATGAATGCAATGCATGAGAAGTACGTCAATAAAATCTTTCGAAATGTCATAAGACCATTATGCCTTTGATTAATATCATAAAGTAATCTTTTTTCAACTTATGTATTTTTCTGAGACCCATGAACAGAAGTATAATAATAAGACACATGGAAATTCAAGAACATAGGCACCTCTAATACTTCTATGAATAGAGTCATTTATGGAAGTTGTGCATTTTCTCATTTTGTTTGCGTCATATTGATCATGCAAAAAGGAAAGAAGGGATAGCCTTAACATACCTGAGCCGATTCTCTTGACAATCTCTCTAATACACGTCAACTGTGACAAATCATGTAACGGCGAATCGAAGTAGGAAAAAATCCGTATGATATTCTTGAGAAAGATTGTACCGTGCTATCTTAGAATCGCATCTCACGTTGTTTTAGCGTTATAAGGATTCATATGAAGTCTTGTTGAGATTTTTCATTTTTTTGTCTCAAGATTTAGTCCCTTTTGATATGCTACATAGTGTTTTCTAAATTTTCTATGAACATGAAGTTGGAATTTTCCTTGCTATAGGCGTTGGATAAGTATGTGATAAATGAAAGTGGGCACAAACCGTATGCTATTAAAATGATAGCCTTATCAAGCTTATATATCTTCTTTAACTGTCTTTATCAAAGTGGGTGATGACTTGGCGACAATTTTCCTTAATTGTGCCACCTTGATACATAGTGTAGGAGTCACTCATTTGGACTTTAATCCACACCTAATTTGCTGCCACGTTGGGGGAATTAAATTTATCCAAAGATTTTAGTTAATCTCCCATTAAAAATTCATAATTATCTAATTATCCACATAATTAAGAATTATCTTAAATTACTTAAATACTATTCACTTTTAACACACTTTATACACCTCACTAGCATGGTCACGTGATACCTTGTATGATACTAGTCCATAAATACAGAGTATTATAGCTTGGATCGTATTTTATTCCAAATTGCCAAACTTCAACGAAACTTATTTTCTTCGATTTGCTTACCCTCTTACCTTCACAAATTTACTTATCACTTTGAAATAGCATAATACTTATAATCTCCAAATAATCTTGTCCTTGAACCGATGTAAATTATCTTACGACAATTTCAAAGTACAATACTATAGGGTGTAACATCGTCGTAATATAATATTGCGGAGCGTATCATTGACGTAATATAATACTGCGGGGTGTAACATCAACGTAACATAATACTGCAGAGCATAATATCATCGTAACATAATACTACGGAGCGTAACATCTCATTTTCGAGTTTATATCAATTTATTTATGGCGTACTTCCACGTACGGAAATATGAGGTGTAAAATTGTCGACCTCAATACCATGCTTTGAAATTTTGTGGCTAGGGACAATGCCTTCCTCGACCATGAAGTGACATTTCTCCCAATTTAACACCAAATTTGTCTCCTCACATCTATCCAAGACTTATACATATTGTTCAAGCAATCATCAAAAGAATTCCTAACCACGGAGAAATCATCCATGAAGATCTCAAGAATATCCTCCACCATATCGGTGAAAATAGCCATCATACACCGTTGAAAAGTCACTGGTGCATTACACAAACCAAATGACATCTGCAAGAATACGAAAGGACCATAGGTACAAGTGAAAATGGTCTTCTCTTGTCCTCAAGAGCAATAAGAATTTGATTGTAGCCGGAGTATCCATCAAGAAAACAATAAAAAGCACGTCTAGCCAACTTATCAAGCATTTGATCAAGAAATGGAAGCGCGAAATGATCTTTCTGAGTGTCTTTGTTGAGCTTCCTATAGTCCATGAACACTCTCCACCTAGTGACAATTCTTGTGGGGATCAATTCATTTTTGTCATTTGTTATCACAGCCCTGCCCCCTTTCTTTGGGACACATTGCACCAGAGAGGTCCACGAGCTATCGGAAATAGGGTAAACAACCCCTGCATCCAACCACTTGATTATGTCCTTTTTGACCACCTCTTGCACTGCTTCATTTAGCCTCCTTTGATGTTCAATGGAAGGTTTGGCACCCTCCTCCAAAATAATCAATTCATTCTTGTCATTTGTTATTACAGTCCTGCCCCCTTTCTTTGGGACACATTACACCGGAGAGGTCCATGAGCTATCAGAAATAGGGTAATAACCCCTGCATCCAACCACTTGATTATCTCCTTTTTGACAGCCTATTGCATTGCTTCATTTAGCCTCCTTTGATGTTCAATGGATGGTTTGGCACCCTACTCCAAAATAATCTTGTGCATGCAAAAGGCAGGGCTTATGCCCCGGATATCCGTCAATGTCCATTTTATTGCTTTTTTCCTCCTTTGTAGCACCTCCAATATGGACACTCCCTGCAGGTTAGTCAAACAATAAGAAAGAATAGCCGGTAAAGTAGACGAAGGGCCAAAGAATTCATACATGAGATGTGGAGGCAATGGCTTTAACTCCAAAGTGGGCGACTCCTCTATTGGGGGCTTTGTTGGAGGAGTCTTCCGATTTTCAAGATCCAAGGATAGTTTGCGGGGCTCATAAGTGTACGACCTCATTCCTTGCAATGCATTCACACACTCCACATATCCTTCTTTCTCCTCATCATAGTCAAGGTTGAGCAAAATGTCTTCCAAATTATCCTCAACATTCATTGTGGCACTAGCATCATCAACAATCACATCGGTGACCAAATCCACGAATGAACAAACTTCATTACTATTTGGTGCCTCATAGATTTGCATACATGGAAGACCATCTTTTCATCACCCACACAAAAAGTGAGCTCACCGGCTTCCATATCAAAAAGATCCTTCCCCGTAGCAAGTAAAGGTCTACCCAAAATAATAGTCACCTCATAGTCCACTTCACAATCAAGAATCACAAAGTCCGCCGGGAGGATGAACTTGTCAACACGAACCAACACATCATCAATAATACCCAATGGCCTCTTCATAGTACGATCCGCCATTTGCAACCTCATGGATGTGGGTCTTGGTTGCCCAATACCCAAAGTTTTGAACACCGAGTAGGGAATCAAGTTGATACTCACCCAAAAACCATATAAGGCTTTGGAAAAGTCGGCACTACCAATAGTACAAGGGATTGTGAAAGCGCCCAGATTTTCCAATTTCGGAGCCATTGAGTGCACAATAGCACTCACTTGATGTGTCATCTTTATGGTCTCATAATTCATTAATCTTTTCTTTTTTAGCAAGTCCTTCATGAACTTGGCATAACCCGGGATTTGCTCTAAAGCCTCCACCAATGGTACATTGATAGACAAACTCTTCAACATGTCAATAAACTTTTTGAATTAGTTCTTACTATTTTTCTTGGCAAGACTTTGAGGGCATGGAGGAGGAGGCCTGGGCATTGGTGCCTGAGCCTTTGGCACTACCGTTTCCGGCATGTCAATTACGTGTTCCCTAGACGGGTTCACTTCTTCTTGCGTCTCCTCCACATTTTCATTAGTATCAATTCTCACTTCTTCATTAGCTTGAACCACATTGCTTGGAATTTCATCTTCTTGAACCACAACAACATCATCCGCAATTCTTCTTTGATTTGAGATGGTTGTATCTCCACCTTTTCCACTTCTCGTAGTCATGGACATAGCATGTCCCATAATATTCCCACCCTTTGGGTTCACCATCGTGTCATTTGGTAGTTCCCCTTTAGGATGAGTGTGCAAAGCTTGTGAGATTTGGCCTAATTGAACTTCTAAATTATGAATAAAAGTGTTGTGAGAGGCTAGTTGAGCATCAGAGTCGGTATTCTTCTCCACCATCTGTTTAAACATGTTCTCAATTCATCCCATCTTATTGTTAGAAGAGCTCAGACCTTGAGGAGGATAGGGAGGTGAATTGCTAGGTTGTTGGAACATCGGGGGCCTTTGAAAACCCGACCCCCGGTTGTTGTTGTTGTTCCACCCTCCTTGGTTGTTGCCTCCCCAATTGCTTTGATTGTTGCCACCCCAATTGCCTTGATTATTGCCTTGGTTACCTTGATTATTCCAATTGCCTTGATTATTGTTACCACCACTCCAATTGCCTTGGTGGCCTTGGTTGTTCCAATTTCCTTATGGCCGTCATTGTTGTTGATTTAGTCATTGAGCATTGTTTCTTTGGCCTTGATAATTGTTGACATATTGCACTTCTTCTTCTTGCTCATTGAACGAATCACCTTGGTCATGCCCACTATCATCTTGCATGAATTGTTCCAAACGGTTTTGCATTTGTTGACCTTTTTTTCGTATCTTGTTTATCATCATATTTACACCTTCCATCGCATTCACTTGTTTCGACCTTTGAACTTGTTGAAGCTGAGCTTTGGCCAATTTATTCATTGTAGTTGTCAACTTGGCAATAGCTTGCCTATGATCATGTAGTTCCTTGTGTAGGTGAATGACATTTGTGTCACCTTGAGGAACATTGGCTCTACTTTGCCATGCCGATGAGGTATCCACCTTCTCATCCAAAATTTCACAAGCTTTGGCATAAGGCATGCTCATGAAGTTCCCACCGTCGAGTTGATTTATCACACATTGATTTGTTGTGTTTATCCCCCTATAGAAGGTTTGTTGGATCATGTCCTCGGTCATATCATTAGTCGGGTACTCTTTAACCATGGTACGATATCTTTCCCAAATCTCGTGCAATGGCTCATTGGGCTCTTGCTTGAACGCAAGAATCTCATCCCGAAGTGTCGCCATATGCCTCGGAGAGAAGAATTTAGCAATGAATTTTTCCGCCAACTCATCTCATGTATGGATGGAATTATTGGGCAATCTCTCTAACCAGTCCAATGCCTTTCCTCGAAGAGAAAAGGTAAATAGCCTCAACCGCAGCACGTCCTCGGAGACATTGGTTTGCTTGCTCCCCCAACAAGTATCGACGAACCCTTTAAGATGTTTGTAAGCATTTTGACTCGGAGCCTCAGTAAGTAGTGTAAGCATCATGTTGGTGATTTGGAAGTTGCTCGCCCTAATGTGGGGCGTGACTATAGCACTTGCATAACCCTCATTCGGCAACATCCGGTGCGCTACCGCTTTTGGTGAAGGTGGGGGGAGGACGGGAACGTTATCATGAGGCGGTCGGCCTCTCCTATTTACTTGAACTTTGGGAAAAACCTCATCTCCTTGATCATCGTCCACTTCCTCCCCCAATGGCACATTCCCGATGGGCTTGTTATTGAGAGCCATTCTCATACCTATAATCAATTCAAAAACAAAGTTAGTGACTCGGAAGGAAAAGAAGACAAATCCCACAAAACCTAGATATATAGCTAAATACGTTTAACTCCCCGGCAACGGCACCAAAAATTGATGTCTCCCAAACTCACACCACAAATATAGGTTGTGAGGCGGTCGAAGCAATAATAAAAACCCAATGCAAGTCGGGGTCGAATCCACAAAGAGTTAGATTTTGGATTAGGTATACACCTAGTGTGATTGTATGATGTGCCCCAACTTACACTTTCATATTTTCAATTGTTCTTTCGACTTCTAATTTTAAGCTATTGATTGTAATTGTAGAGCTAAGAGACAATATTTTTGATTTTTGTTGTTTTTCAAGTTATAAAACATCTAGGGTTGCAACTTCCGCCTAGTTGGTTACCTAATGGATTTAGAGCTTTAGTGCATATTTGGTTGATCGGGATACAATATAGCAATCACACTCAATTACTCACTCTATACCTCTCAGTAGTTTGAGTGATTTTGTCCGATTTGGCCTTTTCAAGTCCAAACGGGTATTCTGCAAAGCAAGTGATAAATGCTCTAGTCGGGTCTTACTATCTCTAGGCTCGACCCTTTAATTGGGACTATCAATTTCTTGAGTTCACCGCAATTCCTAGTTAGCCAAGTTTTTCTAGACTTAGTCTCTCTTTCTCAAGTAGAGACTAAGTCAAATAGGCATGAATCAATGTTTGCAACCATCAATTCTCAAATCCAAGCAAGAACTAGGCTAAATATCATAAACCCAATCATAAATAAGCCCTAAATCAATTACCCATTAAGTACTCATACTAGGATTGAGTCACAAGCCTAGCTAAAGAGTTTAGCTACTAATGGAAAATGAAGAAATTAAAGAACAAACTAAGATAGAACTCATAATACTTGATGAAGGAAAGAAAATCTAATGTTTAAAATCTAATCTAGTACAATGTTACCCAATACAGTAGATAAAAATGGCTCAGGTGCTCCAACTTACAAAACTTGACCTGAAAATGGCAAAAAGTTCTATTTATACTAAGCTGGAAATATCTGACAAAATTGCCCCTGCGGAGGTTGTGCGGCCGCACAATTATGTGTGTGGTCCGCACATTGAGACTTGGCTTGACAGGTTCCAGTTCTGTAGCCTCACAATTTTGGGCTGAGGCCGCACTCCGTCAATTTCTGCGGACCGCACATTTATGAGCGAGGCCGCACTTTTGGTTCTGTGGCCGCACTATTATACTGCGGTCCGCACTTCTTGACCTTGGGCTTTGGCATTGTGGGACTTTTGCGGACCTCACATTTCTGAGTGCGGCCGCGCTCTTGATTATGCGGGCTGCACAAAAAATGGTGCGGTCTGCATTTCTTCTTGGCCTTAAAATCCCATCTCTTTGAACTTTATTTTTTGCGGCCGCACCAGAATTGTGCGGTCTGCATTTCTTCTTGGCCTTAAAATCCCATCTCTTTGAACTTTATTTTTTGTGGCCGCACCAGAATTGTGCGGTCTGCACTTTGCACAGCATTTCTTTTCAGAGGTTTTCTTCATGATCTGCGGTCGCATTCAATATTGTGCGGTCCACATAGTGCCCTTTTAGCCTTGTTTTTGTCCTTATCCAAAATTACTCCTTCTTGAGTTGATTTTCATTTCTTTAGCTCATATTCTAACAATCCTGCAAGCAAGCACATTTCATTAGTTTTCGGAAATAACTTTAAGCAATTTTGAGCTAAAACACAAATAGAAGAGTACAAATAAGCAGTCAAAATCCCTACTTATTAGTCCCGACCCATGAACGACGCCGAAAAACCGAGCTGGCCATCTTTAATTCTTATCTTCGATTCGTACCGGTTGTGAACGTCCGTCCAAATTATTGGCTGGAACTCAAGCAAACATCCTTTCAACTTCTGGGATGCGTTGAGCTTCTCGAATTCAGACCTTTGGTGAATGTTTCAGCTACCCATTTGTTCGGTACGTCTAGTAGCAACACCCTTTCCTTCTGGAATCTGGTTACAAACTCCCACAACAACTCGAACTCCCCTTATGCAATCTTGAATATATCGGCTTTTCAAGCCTGTACACTCAGGCCCCGGCATGGGCCTTGATGAAAGAATTCGCTAGCATTTCAAAGGAGTCTATGGAATGCTCAGGCAAAAGCGAATACCTCGCCATGGCTCCCTTCGTAAGAGTCTTCCCGAAGTTCTTTAGCAAAATTGACTCAATCTCGTGGGGAGCTTAATCGTTGTATAGGTGGTGATATGCTCATGAGGATCTGAAGTCCCATCATACTTTGGTACATCTAGCATTTTAAACTGCTTCGAGATTAATTCTGGTATCACGCTTGGCTTGTACGGCAATTGCGTGTACTTATTTGAGTCCGACCCTTTCAGCACTAGTGGTGCGCCCAGAATTTGATCCATTCGGGCGTTTACTTCCCTCATAAACCGCATGAGTTTGATTTTAAAGGGATCACTCTCGTTGTTGTGGCCGGGTCCGCTCCCTTCGGCCCCATCAAAGCGGACCTCGCCCCTTGGGGTGTTGTTTTCGACCCTCCATGTTGTTTGATTTGCGAGAGAACAAGAAGAACTGGACCTCATCCATTCACGTTGTTGGAAGCACCCGACAACGCCTGTTTCAGCCCCGTCATGACCTTATCCAATCGTGTGAGATGGACTATTATGGCCTCTTATTGCTCCTGGAAGACCCTTACTGCTTTGACGACGTGCTCTTCTTCAAAATCATCAGGATTGGACTCCCGTACATGCTGCAGATATCGTCCGCCATGGACCGGCGTGGCCTCGTTCCCCTCGTTGTGGGTATCGCTGATAGAATCTTTGTGTTGAGGCTGATTTTCTTGGGCCTAATCGTTGTGTGTTTTGTTAACACCATTATCTGCCATTTTTAATGATTTTCGCTAAAGACAAAGAATCAAACAAGTTAGTAATAGATGTAGGGATCAATTCGATTACACGACTGTCTATGTCCCACGGTGGCGCCAAACTATTTACCCGAAAAACGGTACAGTTGAATTTATACATGGTTTTATAGATAAGTGAATTAATTTGATCCTAAAATAACAGACGGAAATATAAAACTTAGCCTTGAAATTGAAATAAATGGTAGATATTTTAGTTTCGGGCGCAAAGCTATCAGAGTCAGTAAGAACAGTGCAAATAAGCAAGAAAAGAAAAGTATTATTGAGCTTTTGGTAGAATATAGGGAATGCTTGTCAGAAAATTGATCTCCTTTACAATGATAATAGAGCTCATTATTTATAGCTGCACCAAGGGAACAAGGTCCTATGATCAAGCCCATCTTTAATGACAATTATGAGAGTCATTGAAGAATGTGTAACGGCAGGTAGTGAATGCTATATTTTTTGTAACGGGTGATCACATTCACAACACACCTCAATAGAGATATGAAACGGTGGTATGCAATAATAAATACCCAACTAGGAGTCGGGGTCGAATCCACTAGGAGTTATGACGGGTGCAAATGGGTTATCCAGATTGCACTTCCACAACACAGTTTTGTTTTCTACTTTTACTATTAATCTAATGGTTGCAAGATAAAGAAAATAGACTAGAGATAAATGTTATTAAGATTTTTCCAAATGGGTAAAAGGCCTAGGGATGTGACCATAACATAGGTGTTTGCCTAAGGGGATTAAAATGTTAATGCTTGTTTTGTTGATTGGGATGTATTATAGCTCACAACTCTACATTACCCACTCATACCTCTCAGTTAGAGAGTGGTTTTGCCCAATTTGACTTTCTCAAGACCAAATGGGTATCAACCAAAATAGTTGATAAAAGCTCAAGTCGGGTTATTACTATCTCTAGGTTGAACCCTTTGTAAGCATGCATTTTTTGACCCGCCCATTAGAATTATTGTTAGTATTCGTAGTATTTTTAATATTTATTTGAGTTTATAAATATTTTTATCTGCAATTTTAGTTTTTAGATATGAAATTGAAAACACAAAAAATAGTTTCATTTTTTCTATTTGATTCAGGTATTAGATATTTTTGGAAAGATATTATTTTTATTATTATTTAAAAATATCAAAAATAGTTTGTTTTATGATATTTCTCATCTTACATGTTTTTATTTTTAATAGTGGCATTATCTTAATTTTACCATAACTTCTATACTTTATTTTGGAATAATCTTTCAAAATACAAAAAAATAGTTTCACATTGTGACATTTTTTTAATTAATTGAAATTTATTTTGCACTTTTACTAGCTAATGAATTCTCAGGCCTTAATTAAAACGCTGTTTGTATCTGAGTAGGTGGTAAGATTGGAGAAATTCACAGATCATCATCTAAAATTTCCATCGCTATGTCCCAACCAAGAAATAGGAAAAGTAGAAAAAGTGAAGAAAAAAAATATAAAATGTTTTCTTTCTTATATGTATGAAATTCGGAAAGTTAGTATTAATAAGATTAAATCCTCAAATTTCATTCTTTTTTAGAATAAAAAGCTCTTTACTTTCGAAGCTTGTACCGAATTTATTTTAGTTAAATTAAAAGGATTAATTCCAATCATGTAACGGGCTACTCCTTTGTGGTGAACTTCTAGTTTAAGGTGCTGAGAGTTTTGACACATTCTAGTGATAGGTGTTTTAAGAGATTTTAAGTTGTTTGTAAATGGGCCACATTACTTTTATAATATAAACAAAATGTTTATAGTTAATCCACATTAAAAGTGAGATTTATAATCTTAAAAATTGTAAAGATATGTCACTTGAGTCTAATTCAATCTCAAAATTAAGCTAGCTCATGAGAGGAGGATTGCCCAAGTTCTTCCCAATCAATGTGGGACTCTAACCCACTATAACAAAAATAAAGCGGGATTTCAACTTTTTAAGACCTATTAAAAGGACATTTCATTTTGTTAAATGACTGTCCAAGATCCAAAATCATAGGACCGTTTGTAGGGTTGTACCACTAGCTTTTTGAAACTTTAATAAATGATTTGAAAGTGCTATATAATTCAAAGATATTGCATGAACCCGTACAATCACTTTTTATCCCCAACTATAATCCTTAAAAGTTTGTTGTCTTCTTATGAGCAATTCCGGCGACCAAATTAATGAAGATTTCAAACTTGTCAACTTATACTTTGAATGCATTTGACGAATTAATACTTCTTGTCTGAACGGTGCTTGAAATATTAGGCACAACTACGTACAATAATTAGTGACGCGCATATATAAATAAATTATCTTCTATCAAGTGAAACCACATTTAAAAGAACTGGCTCGGCAGAATCAGTATAAAGAGTATAAACACCCAAAAAAGTATGCACCAAATACTTCATTTTTCGTCAATGCTGTAGATAGAAGTTAACACATAAAAGAACCTGAAATGCAAAAAATAAAAAAAAATTTAAAAAAAATTTAAAAAAAAATTTGTAAAGAATATGAAAAATAGTCTGCCAAACTATTGTCATTAGTTAACATCATCTTCTTTAATGCAGACATGCAACAATTAAAAACGGACACACGCACAGGAAAAAGCTTCAATTTGGGCCTTACAAGGAGGAATTTGTGAATTTGCCAATTGCTAATGCCATTAATGTTTCAGAAAGTAAAGACAGGTCATAGTTCCAGCAAGTATTGATGTTTTCATTTTTTTTATACTTATTTTATTCTGCAAGTTGGGGCAGAGACAGAGTGCACGATGCGGGTCCGGCCGAACCCAGTAGCTTTTGTTCAAACCATGTATGTTTTAAAAAATTTATTGAATATGTACAACTTATTAATTTAGAACTCAATAACTTAAAAGGATTACACTTCCGAACTTATAAGATTCAAATCTTGGATTTGCCTCTTCTGTAATTCAATCATTCCAAAAAAATGTAACAAGTTAAATGGTTTTAAGAATGAGTACACATCACATTAAAAAAAAACTAGCCTATCTAATAAAATAAGATATCCATGCGTCAAAACAATAATAACAAAGAGCAAACTGCCCTTTTGGCCATGCAAATCAAACAAATCCCCTATTGACAACTTCCCATGCAAATTCTACTTTTCATTATCTTGGTTAATCATAACTGACGCCCTCAAAGTAAGTGAATGGAGTTCGATATGATTGTTATTAGAGCCCGTTTGGCTTAGCTGATTTAGAGTAGCTGATAAGTATTATGTGCTGAAAAGCACTTTTAAGTGCTGAAATTGATTTAAAAAATAAGCAGTTATGTGTTTGGATAAAAATGCTGAAATTAATAATAAGCAGCTGAAGAACTGGGTATACGAAGAGTTTTGTTTAAAAAGAAGTATTTTAGGGATAGAATAGTAAATATTTTGGTCAAACCTAAAGTGCTTATAAGCTGAAATTTGATAAGTTTGGGGAGACCAACTTATGGCTTTTGGCTTATTTTTGGCTTATAAACACTTAAATTATAAGCACTTTTAATTTTACCAAACGCTTAGATAAGCCAAAAAGTGCTTATAAGCTACTTTGACCAGCTTATAAGCTTAGCCAAACACTCTCTTAGTACTAATTATTACTAAACCCTATTAACTACTAGGGTTTCTAAAGCAGATTCGAGATCCTATGAAACCCTTCGTTGTGTCTTGACGCCGTTGAACAATGGTTTTATCTCTTCTTCCTTTTCTTTTTATATATATGCTATGATGTTTGCAGTTCCTTACTTGTAAAAGAAAAAGTTATCTTTTCTATTTTAGAGAAAGAAAAGGTTGAAAGAATATAGGAAAGGAGAAGGGTAGAGAGCATGATTGAAGCAGATATAGTAAAAGGAAAATAGAGAAAGAAGCACAATTCTCCATAGTAATATCAATTTTAGGATCTTTTTAGCTATGATTATGGTGATTAACCTGATAATCTAAAATAAAGACAGGCAAACAAGTGATCAGACACCTTGTCGAATTTGGCTAATAATATCTGTCATATTATATATCTAAATATAAGTTTTTAGAATATTGAACTTATGAGTATTCAAGTTGGGGAAATTAATTAGTTTACAAGTTTCCATCAGCTTATAGTTACTATTTTTTGACCTGGATTCCATTTTTTCTTTTATTTTTAAAAATTTCCAAACTAGCTTTTTTGTTAATGTGAAACTTTAATTAAATAGATGGCTTGGTTTATTAATCTTTTTAAACTCCTCAATTTTATTGCTGTTATATTGAACTTTGCTTTAGAAGATGGCAATTCTTCGTGAAGAAATATATATATATATATATATATATATATATACAAAATGACTTTGAGTCCTGGTTGAACTCGAATTTACTAAGGTGAAAGATTGTGGTAAAAGGACTTCTCCCCCAAAAAAAATAGAAGATAAAATACAACATGTACAATTGATCAACAAAGAGATATATCATTGTTAATGCATATGAATACTCCAAAGAGATGGAAATTGAGTTAGCAGTATGTTCAGTATTTTTTTTTTCTTAACCCTCAGGCACAATATTGGCAATTGAGTATATTCTCTCTTAAATGCTAACTCTACCCCTGAGCATGGGTGTACATATATCAAGTTGATTCGAATTTTTCAATTATCAAACCAAACCAACAATGTCGGATTTTTAAATTTATAAATCAAACCAAGTAAGTCAGATTTTCAATCTCGATTTTTCTCGGGTTTCCGATTTTTTCCGGGTTTTCGGATTTTTTTTTCCGGTAAAGTCTTCATAACAAAAAATATGTAACTTGTGCTTCAAATATTTCTTTAGTCCTAGTAAGATATAACTATATAATGTATTGTCCAAGAAAATAATACAATAATATGAGATAAGTTATAGCAATATACTAAAATATTCAGTAACACAGATAATACAATTACATAAAGCAAATATTACTAATTAATAAGCTATCATGAAAACTAACATAACCTAAAAATACGATATAGGTCATGCTATAAAATGAGTATAGCTAATAAGTACTATTAATCACATAACTAAGCACTAAAGAAAAAGAAACTAAGTTATGCATTTTCATTATAAGCCAATGTATAAAAAAATAAATATCTAATACTATCATCATTTCTAGTTTTGAATTGAATTTCTTTTGTTAGCATTAGTGTGCATTTTCATTATAAGCCAATGTATAAAAAATAGACATCCAATACTATCGTCATTCCTAGTGTTGAATTGAATTTCTTTTGTTAGCATTAGTGTTGATTGAACTTTGTTTGAGTTACTACATTTATGAGCTATAAAATTTATTTATCATTCAACAATGTTAAGTCCAAACTTGAAATAATACGTTAAAAGATAATTATGTAAAAAAGTTTAAGAAAAATTTATAAATTATATTACAATAAATATTTAGATGTATAAAATATTTTTAAAAGTTGTATAAATGTACTATCGGACTGGTTTGGTTTCGGTTTGACTTTTTTAATTAAAATCAAACCAAACCAATTATGGTCCATTTTTTTCAATACCAAACCAACGTAATTTGCTGATGCTCTACGCGCTGCTAGCTCTAATATACTTAGTCAAAGATAAAAGAATTTTATATTTAGTTAAAGATAAAAGAATTTCAACCATCGCTCCACAGTCCTCGGTGGATGTTTTATTTTTTACATAAATAAATATCTTGACATGACCCTAGTGAAGCTAATTGGAAAGTGTAGCACCATTTCTGGTATTGAAAATTAGGCAATATTTAAGAAAATTTTACAGACTTCCAGCAACAATAAGTAATTAACAGATATGGCAACTAATTAACTACATTCCTAGCAGAAACCTATAATATTGGACCAAAAATCACGTTTTCAGTTACTAAATTATCGCAAAACTATTCACGTTCTAATTAACTACGTCCCACGCTTGAGAACAAACTAGGATCTCAATGATTCCTTTCCATTCATAAAAGTTAATTATAAATAAACTTGGGATAAAGCATGTATAAGGCAATCAACAGTTGAGAAAATAATCAAATATTGAATATAATAGGTATATTGATATATACTACCACTAAGAATTGAAAAGTAAGAACAATAATAAAAAATATTACGAGAAAATACTTCAAAATATTCATTTATATTTGAAGTGTATCCAATTCGTTGGAAATAAGATCAATATAACTCCAATGAATTTGGCATTTAGCGGGCATAATAACAATGATATACTGTATTAATTGGAACTTATATTATACATATATTTATGGAATAATTATGTTATATTGCATATTTACCTATCATTATTTAATTATATAATTGGTATAATAATGGTATAATTGTAAAAAATGTGGAATTGTTCCTCAATGCATTTATATTTCAAATATTCTAAATTTATCACAAGAATATGGCTTCCACCAGAATTGATTCTTACTATAGTGCCTACATAATTAATATTTAATTATATAAAAGTTATAATAATTGATAATTTTATTAAGTATTCATGGGATAATTCTAGCATTTTAATTATACAAATAATAATTGTATCATGTATATTTCTTCCGTGTTTATGAATTTATTTAGAAAACAATTCTGATATATGTACATTATAATTATGGTATTTATGTATTATCAATATTTAATTATATAAATGGCACAAGTATACTCAATTTTTTTTTATTTTTTTTCAAGCACAAAGAGAAACAATTGATGAGCTGGAGAAATAAGAAAAAGAAGTTGCATGCTTAATTAGCCCAAAAAAAATGAGGAGGAACGGATGTGGTGGTTGTGTTTGTTTGGGGAGGGGGGGGGGGAGGGGATGCAACAAAGTATGCATTAATAAGGATCAAAATAGATCCCGCATTTAGTGGATCTTCATTTATTTTTAAAACCTACAGTTAAATGCTATTAGTGTAAAAAACTCTTCCATTTATGTAATAAATAAACATTACTAATATTTCCTTAAATATTCTTTAAAAAGTGGCAGCCATGTATATTTCTCTAACTTCTTTGTTTAGTGCATTTTACCTTTTGGGCTATGGCCCAGTCAAATTAGCCCATTACCGCTCTTTGGATCCTCTTTTTCAATGTAAGAACAATTCAAGGTGACTGGACATCTGACTCGAGAAAAGTTCCATAAACCCAATAAAGATCCAACGCTATGGCTCGAAAGGGTAAAAGTTCAGCCCATAACACGAAATCCGCATCAGCAAATTACGTTGGGTGGACACTTCATGTATTTTGACCCATTAAGAAAATCTTTAACTTTTTAGCGTTCCGTCACATTTCCTTCCTCTTCTTCTCCTCCTCCTCTTTCTTCTTCTCCTGCTTCATCCTTTTGCATTTTCTTCTTCTCCATTATCCATTTTCTTCTTATTCTTCAAATAAATTATGAGCACCTAACTAAAATTAAAATTTATACTATATTAAAAACACGAAGGTCCTTAGCGAAATATCGTTTACCTTTTTTACCCTCAGAAAATATATTCCACATGGGACAAAATAGTAATTTAGTTATTTCCCTAACTTTTAGGACTTTAAAATTAGCTAAAATTTTGGTTTTTAAATTTTTCCTTATTTAAAATATGTATCTCTTTATAAAGATATTAAATGCACTAAATCTCCTTTTATAAATAAACTACTAATATTTAGGAGTTTGATATTATTGATAAATTTGCCACTTCTATTCTCAATGAAAGTTCAACGTATGGAAAAAGGTTTAAAGTCTACGACCAAAGTATGGCTTCCAAAACCATACCAAATCTAATGGCGTCGTATTCACCTTAACATAAAATTCATCCAAGGAAGTTTTCTCGTTTTCCATTAGTTTCAACAAATGACTTAAAATTGTTTTTTATATATTAAGTTATTTCTATTAATTGATAAATATTTGAGAAATTGTGATTAAGCATATGGAGTAACAAATATCCATAAATTTAGCAGTATTAGGCCACACAAATAGTAATAATATTTTTCAAAAGATATATCTAAAGGATATTCTTTTCAAATTCTAATAAATAAATATTCTGATAAATGTTTCCGTTATCCGCTATCATTATATTCCTTAATTCAATATCGGATTGTAGAAATACTTAATTAAAAAAAATACTTACAATACACATCAAGTTCAAATGATATATCTAACTTTAGAGCATACAAAGATATTATTATTACATCCTCATCATTTAATTTATGTATATTAAATATAATCTATTAATTAATCCCAAAATAAAAAAGAATCTAATAACTTCAATAACGTAATCGGAACTCATTGTCATCATTTCCCAAAATCATTATTTAAGCTTTCTCTAATATCTCAAAGCTGTTAATTAATTAACGTTTGTACATAAATCCTTACTTATTTTCGCCTTTTCACTCTTTTAAAAAAAGGTTTCACATTAGACAAAATAATCATTTAGTTATTTCTCTTATAGTTAGGAAAAGTCATTTAATTATTTTCTTATCTATTTATACTATATTAAAAGCACGAAAACTTTTAGTAGTCGTGCACATTTTTTACCCCTTAAAAATATATTATATATTGGATAAAATAGTAATTTAAGTTATTTTCCTACAATTTAGGGCTAAATATTAATTATTTTGTATATTAAATACTCCTTATTTAAAATAGGTAATCCTAATTTTTAGGACTTCAAAATTAATTACTGAAATTTTACCTTAAAGAATCATTAAAAGAAAGAAAAAACCACAAACAACTTTTACCACGCTTGTTTTCCCATTACTTTTATTAATAAGAGATAATGTGCCTATTATATTTTTAAATTTAGAATATTTAATAAAATACTATTAATGAATTAATGTTTACCTACAATAAAAGATTAATTTAAAACTAATGATTTTTTCATTTCAAACTTGATCTTTATAAATAAATAAATAAAAATTGAAGTCTCTCCAAATTGATGTTAATTATTATTAAAAAAAAATCATTTATTAAGTCTTTTACTTATTTTTTAAAATCATTTTTAGAGGTTTGAAAGTAATAAAACTTTTATTTCTTAATTTTTTTCTTATTTGGACTGAAAGTCCTAATATTTAAAACTTTAAACTATTAAAAATTTACTTTATATAGATCATGCACTTAAATTTTGCGGAATACCTTACACACCGGGCTACTCTTTTTTTAATTCTAATTCTAAGTCATTCTCTCGAGTAAATATATCATGGATGAGTCTTCTTTCAATTATAAATCTCTCACAAGCTTGCTTTAGTATCCTTTCAAATTTTTGTCATTGCTATTTAATTTGAGTTTGTGATCATATGAAAGTTGTAGATTTTTAGTTGCCTAATTATATATTTTAAGTTCTATCCTTCAGCACTATTTAGCCTTTTAAGGACTTGTTCTTGCTGAAAATAAAAAGGAAGCATGATAACTTGTGAATTTAAAGTTATAATATTATTAAAGTAAAATAAATTTTAAATTGAATTATTGACTTATGATTGAGGATTTTTATGAGTCCTTTTTATTTTTTGAGCTATTATACATGATTAACATATATGATCATCTTCAAGAACTTAGACTATTATTTTATTGTTTAAACATAAATTTTAAATAAATTAGTACTCATTGAGATAGAATACACACGCATCGCGCGTTCCTTAAGACTAGTATAATAAAATATGTGGTGTAGAAAATTAAAGATTTGTTACTTATTTCTGATTATAATTAAGTGGCTAATACTCTATTGAGCTTATATTGTCTATCTTTAATGATTTGGATTTGTTTAGTCAGAGAAAATTAAAAAAATACGATTTCTGTTTGAGCTTGAGAAATTTTTTGTAGAAGTTGACAAATTGGGTCTATTCGTTGAAAGTTTTAGTTGAATCTAACTATTAAAAATTATTGATATTAGAAAGTTGTATATCAAATTTGGAGTCATTTGACGCTGATTTGGATCAATTTTGAAGCAAAATATGATGGTGAACTTTTTACACCGCAATTATGGCGATTGTCGGAATTTATGGCTAATTATAGCAATTTATCAGAATTTTTGTAAATCAGTTATATCGATGGTCAGAATTTGTTGCTAATTATTATGATTGTCAGGATTTTTGCAAATCAATTCTGGCTATGGCCAGAATTTATAGCCTTTATCATGATTGCCAGGATTTTTGCCAATCAATGTCGATACTCAAAATTTGTTGCCAATTAAGAATTGATCGGAGATTTTGACCATTACGATAAGAAATGAAATTTGACGAGAAATTCTGTCCGAATGCTATTTTTTCAAGACTTTTTAATGGGATCAAAATTTCAACAGAAGCGCCAAATTATCCTATTTTTGCAAATAACCGAATTGCATTGCTTATTTTTACATGATTGCATCCTTGTAAATTGCTTTCATATTATTGTATTTTTACGAAAGAAAACCACGATTAAGGCTGAGATTATTGAATGAAAAAAACATAGGCAAAAGGTGAAGTAGATAGATAGGACCTTCGACCTAATTTCACTAAGTCAAAAATAGGAGAAACACTCATCCTCTTTACATAAATATGTATAAGGTAGAATACAAGTTAGGGTAGCGTTATGGTTTATAAACTACCTGACATTTTTATACTTCAATATCACACAAGAGGGGTGATTTGTGTGGTGTCCAATTTTCGCGTGCACAAGTTATAGAAAGATCTGATACTTCTGTGTTCCTTAAAGTACTATAGTGGAAATAATAAATGCGGAAAGTAAAGAACACAAGTATTTTACATGGAAAACACCTGGCTCAAAAGGTGAAAAAATCACGACCTACTACTCAGTAGGATTTTCCCAAACATTTCACTAAATCACTGAGCCAAAGCAGCATTTAAAAAACTCTTTGTAAACCTAAGGATTACCTCTAATCCTGTTGTGATAACCAATCTCTAACTGTTGCGACAACTTCAAGTTAACTCTAACTTGAATAATTAGAGTACCTAATATAATTGCTTCTAGATAAAACTGAAAGGTACAATTTGAAAACCCCTACTACAAATGAATTAGAATAAAAGACAGACACTTGAAACTTGTTTTTCCTATCTGGTTCATGTAGCTTCAGGTTCGCACACTTGAATCACACAAGATTGCTTGCAAAATGACTTGCTATTTTGCTCTTAACTCACGTTTAACTTTAGCTTTTGTGCGTACCTGTAAAAGGAGAACATCCTGAAATATATAGAGTTAGTAGAATAGGAAAGAACTAGAGTTCCGAGCTATACTCTACTTTGGTGGAAGAGTTCTAGTTAACCTCAACTTCTAACTCCTTCCTTATCTTGGATAGTGTTCTCTTTGAGTAAGGAGTCATTCTCCTTATCAATTATGCAACCTTTTCGATCAGGAGATATCAGATATAACAAGTTAAGCTTATCTCCCTCACGTACATCCCTTATTCATGAATCTACCCGTGTTTGTGTACAATGTGGATGGACCTGGTTCATGCTAGAGTTCCTTTGTCAATCTTCAAAACCTACTTCGCTTGGGCAAAATAACTCTACCTTTTTAATGATGACAAACTCTATGCTTTTCATATGCGTAGGCCCTGATTCAACTTAGCTCAACATCAAACAAAGTTAGAATATTTTACCTTTTTAAAGTCACTAATCATCAAGGACCAGGTTCATTAGGTTATAGACATCACAGTCCAAAGTAAGGGCACAACTTAATTCCTCCTTTTTGGCATCATCAAAAAGTTTCATAATTATGTGATATAACCAGATTTTAATAGAAATTACTCATGGCCACTGGGGCTACTTCAAATGCAATCATAGATTTAAGCATCATCTATCAATCTAAGGATATTAGCCATCTAAGAAATATCAACAAACAAAAAGAGCAAAATGGCAGTGAATTTCAGTGATTGATAAGATCCTACATAAAGCATAAAAAGAAATAAAAACACTAGATCATGACAAAAAAAAATCTCGAACTGGGTCACTGGTTGATCTACACTAGGCTAGGAATCTTAAGATTGGGAAGGATCAGGTTCTTGGTTTTTGGCTTGGAGCTGTTTCAGCATATCCTGAAGAATGCCATCATTCTTCTCATTCTCTTTTGCTAGCTCAACTCTGAGAGCATCTCTCTCAGTCTCTATTTTGGCCAACCTCTTCTTCAGCCTACCAATATCAGAATTCTTAGCCCCACTTTCTTGCACCAAAGCTCATACTTTGCTGTTCACTGGTACCTTTTGGATGAACCAGGTTCTTTGGGAGTGGTTTGAACTTCATAGTCACAAGCAGTTAGAGTGTTTTCTCCAAAATGATCCTTGCTTTTACCAACTTCCCATTTCTTGATGGTTACCTTGAAATATGCAAGTACAACCGTGAGAATAAAACCATAGGGTATGGCGTGAGTCTTGGTGCCATTTAGAATCCTGTCAAGAAGCTGGATGATAAATCCAGGCCAATTGATTTTTCTTCCACTATCCAAACATTCTATAGGGACCAGGTCCATAAATGTGGCAATGTGCCTCTTTTCCTGCCTTAGCATCACACATTTGTTAACAAATTTGAACAACACTTTGTGGGGTGACTTCATCTCACTTTTGCAAATAGTCTTGGGCTCAAGCTCCTCTTCATTGTCACCAAACTTCCTAGTAATGGCAAGGGCGGTAGGGAGATTTCTAGACTTGGCTGTTAGAGCTTCTTATAGTCATTGTACCCTTCAGCAGCTACACCTAAGATCTCTCCCACTTCTTTATCATCAAAGTTCACTATCACCCCTTGACCACACTGGTGACCCTACCATTTTTGATCTCACACTTTTCCATAAACTTCACAGTCTCAGTTTTGGCCAGCCTTCCATCCATCTGAAGGACCATGTCCTTCCAACCTTGCAACTGTAACTTCTCCAGCAGCATTAACATCCCTTCCTCCTCCAAGTCCCATAGGAGTCTTCCTTTCAAGATGGTTCTATTTCCAAACTTAACCATCTTGTCTTTCTCAACATCAGATTCTTCTTCTCCTTCTCCACTCCATTCTTCTTCCTCCACTATTTTCACTTTTCTTGATTTCAATGCAGACCTGTTTCTTTTAGACAGAGTAGATGCCTCAGCAGACTTTGTTTTCGAAACAAACTTCTTTGTGGAAGTCTCGACTTTCTTAGCTTTTGGAGTCACAACCTCCACTTCTTCTGTCTCCTCTTCATCCCGAAGGACCAGGTGCATCTCATCAATTTCAACAGCCTCAACAGGCTCAACCACCTTCTTCTTTCCCTTAGCAGTAGCTTTTCTCTTACTTTCTTCTAAGGCCTTTTCCAGTTCAGCCTCACTCTGCTTCTTCTGACTTCTTGTAGTTATTTCTCTTGTGGGAGGAGTCTTTACAGGGATATAAGAGACAACATTCCTCTTCTTGTTTGCCCTAGAAGTTCCAGGGATTTTAACTCTTGAACTTCCTTTCTTCTTGGGATTGTAACTACAGTCACCCTTTTTAGTAGGTCTGTGAGGCTTTCCTGTTCAGATCGAACAGGTTCTTCAACATTCTTCCCTAATCTAACCAACCCCTCAGCAGCTTCTCTAGACCCACTTCCCCCTTCTTCTCTCACACTCTCCTTTTCTCCTTCAGATTCTTCACCCCAAACTACCATAGCACCTGATTCTTTAGTTAAGCCAGCAGGAATGGGTGAAGATTCAGCCACTCCTTTTCTCATTCCCCTCACAACACTTCGAGCACCCTCACTCTCTTTTTCTTTTCTATTTTCATTTTTACCACTAACCTTCCCAGATTTAGTTGTTTCAACACCAGCCACTGTTCCTACCAGAACAAACCTGGTTTCCAAATTTATAGCGACCTCAGATATGATTTCAGGAGTAACTTTAGGGCCAGATGTTACTTGTTATGTCTCAGAAGAAACCGTTTCTTCCCCCTCAGTAGAAGACTTGATTGATTCATCAGATTTCTGGGGTTCTTCTTCCCTACCTGCTTTTAATTTTTCATTTATTTTCTGTATCTGCTTTCCTCCATCAATAACCTTGCGAGCCATCATTTTTACCTTTCTTTTCTTAGAGGCTGGCGTGGTTGAAGGGGTGATAGATGGTGTGGATGTGGTTTCCATGGGTGGTGATGTAGGATTCTTAGAGGTGTTAGCCATTTCTGTGCTTGGGTATGGAAGAAAATGAGTTTGAGTGTGTTTGAAAGATGAGAGAAGATGGAGAGAATTTTGACAGCTTGAAAATTTGAGGTGAAGAAATACTAAGGCCTAATCAATTTAAGAAGGGGGTGTTTAATTGTGTAACAACAGCCTTTCAGAAGTCTAATCAAACTGAATTTCTGTTTGAAAAGACGTTGGAGAGTGTCCCTAGTATCTAGGCACTTAATGCGATTTTGGATTCTATTTGAACGAAACTAGTTTATTTTTTTTGTAACAGATAAGTTCAAAGGGGTTTGGTATTAAATGGGACTCTTCTCTTAATCATGATCCAAATATAATTATTTCAAAGTATGCAGAGTGGAGAATACGTACCAAGTAATCTTGATTAAGCAGGTTCTTCACTGAAAAATCTCTTGTGTAAGTCTGGATTTTTCAAGAAAATATAGATAATATCATTAGAGATTTTGAGTCATTTTAGCATATGGCACAAGAGTATACTTATGATAGTATGAGATTGAGCAAAATCTAATCTAATTATGTACAAAAATTCACAATTTTCTAACCAATTTTTTGAGTTAGAACTGGTTCCTTTTAGGTGATCTTAATCATCCTTAATTCTAACCTGTTCCTTTCAAAGTGATCTCTACTTGGAGATTTTGTGAAGATGTCAGCTATTTATTTGTTAGTAGCACAAAATTCCACAGTGATCATACCCTTCTCATAGTTGTCCCTCAAAAAGTGATGCCTAACCTCTATGTGCTTAGTTCTCTTATGATGAAACGAGTTCTTGGTCAAACTAATTGCACTAGTGTTATCACATAATATAGGAATACAATCTACATCAATTTCAAAATCCATTAATTGCTATATGATCCACAACAATTGAGCACAACATGAGGCAGCATCAACATACTCAGCTTCAATAGTAGATAAGGCCACATAATTTTGCTTTTTGGTAGCCCAAGACACAAGACATGAGCCAAGAAAGTATGCCATACCTGAGGTGCTCTTTCTATCCACAAGAAAACCTGCATAATCAGCATCAGCATATCCCACTAAGTTGAAATTACTACCTTTTGGATATCATATACAAAGGTCAGTGGTACCTTTCAAGTATCTCAAGATTCTCTTGACAATAGTCAAGTGAGACTCCTTTGGATTTGCTTGAAATCGAGCACAAAGGCCTACACTGAAAACAATGTAAAGTCTGTCGGCAGTGAGATATAGCAAAGAGCCAATCATTCCCCTATATAACTTCTGATCAACAGATGAACCATGTTCATCTATATCTAATTTTGTGACTGTTGTTATATGAGCGTCGATTTCTTTGGAATCTTCCATTTTAAACCTTTTAAGCAACTCTTTCACATACTTCTGCTGATGGATCATAGTTCCATTTGAGTTTTGTTTAATTTGTAAGCCTAAAAAGAAATTAAGCTCACCCATCATACTCATTTCAGATTCACTCTCCATTAGTTTAGCAAATTCTTTACTTAACTTATCAGTATTTGCTCCAAAGATTATATCGTCAACATATATCTGAGCTACCAAGAGATCTTTATCTTTTTCTTTCAAGAATAAAATATTGCTAATTTTACCTCTTTTGTAGTCATGCTCAAGCAAAAATTTTGATAGTCTTTCATACCAAGCTCTTGGAGCCTGCTTGAGCCCATAAAGTGCCTTGTCAAGCTTATACACATGATCAGAATATTCCTTGCTTTCAAAGCCTGGAGGTTGCTTGACAAACACTTCTTCCTTTAGATAGCCCATTAAGGAAGGCACTCTTTACATCCATCTAATGAAGAGTGAGTTCCATGTAAGCATCAAAGGCTATAAGGAGTCTAATTGCGTCCAATCTTGCAACTGGAGCAAAAGTCTCATCATAGTCTATGCCCTCCTCTTGACTATATCCTTGAACCACCAATCTTGCCTTGTTCCTTGTAACTGTTCCTTCTTCATCAAGTTTGTTTTTGAAGACCCATTTGGTGCCAATTACTTATCTATCCTTGGGTCTTGGTACCAGATGTCAAACTTGACTTTTCTCAAATTGGTTGAGTTCATCTTGCATTGCATTCACCCAGCCTGCATTCTGCAAAGCCTTAGCAACAATTTTAGGTTCAATAAGAGATAGAAAATCATCAAAAACACAAAGATTCTTTAAAGAAGATCTGGTTTTAATTCCAGAGGTTGGATCAGTAATTATGTTCTCAATGGGATGAGAACTTTGGTACTTGTAAGGTTTCACAACCAACTGGTTTCCCCTAGATGCTCCTTCAATGTTTTGTTGCTGAGGAACATGTTCATGGACAGGTTCCCTTAAGGTTTGAGGATCAGTTCTTCTTTGTTCAGTTCCCCCTGTCATGTTTCCCTAGGTAGAAGAACCCGTTCCGTCACCTATTCATTCATCTGGTGCAGCTTCATTCTGGGCTGTGGTTTAATTTGAATTTCTTACCAGACCAATTGCTTCATCTTCATGTTCATACCTCTCAGAAAGAATGTTAGTTTTGTCAAAAACCACATTACACTTTCTTCTACACACATAGTTCTTTTGTTATAGATCTTATAAGCTTTACTATGTGAAGAATATCCCAAGAATTCTCCCTCATCACTTCTGGGATCAAACTTACCTAGGGAGTCTTTACCATTGTTGTGCACAAAGCACTTGCATCTAAATGCCCTAAGATATGATATATTAGGCTTTCTCCCTTTAAGTAACTCATAGGGAGTCTTCCCAATAAGAGGTCTAGTCATGCACCTATTTATGATGTAACATGCAGTGTTCACAGCTTCTGCTCAGAAACTATAGGGCAGTTTAGTAGAAAGAAGCATAGTCCTAGCCATTTCTTCCACAGTCCTATTCTTTCTTTCAACTACTCCATTTTTTTGTGGACTCCTAGGAGCAGAAAAATTATGACCTATGCCATGCTCATCACAAAATTCAGCAAATTTAGCATTTTCAAATTTAGTATCATGATCAGACCTAATTGATGTAAGTTGATTACCTAGTTGTTTCTGAGTTTTTCTAAAAAAAAAATTGAACATGTCAAATGCTCCATCTTTGGATATTAGAAACAGTGTCCAAGTAAACCTAGAGTAATCATCAACAAGCACCATAACATATCTCTCACCATATTTGGTCAATGTTCTCATTGGTCCACAAAGATCCATATGGACCAGTTCCATCATTTTGGTGGTACTTACCATTTTTTAACTTTTGAAAGAGGATCTTACATGCTTCCCCCTTGCACAAGATTCACAAACTTTATCTTCCTTGAACATAATGTTAGGCAGTCCTATCACCAAGTCTTTGGAGACTACTTTGTTGAGTTGACTTAGACTGGGATATCCAAGTCTTTTGTACCAAAGGAGGGGATCATTATCCAACACGCTTAAGAAAGTGAGTTCATTATCTGAGAGTGTGGACAGATCCACAATATATATGTTGTTCACTCTTTTTCCCTGCAAAACTATCTTGTCAGTGATAAGATTAATCACAAAGTATTTTGTAAAGGTGAATGCGACCATGTTACCTCTATCACACAATTGTGATACACTTATTAGACTGTACTTCAATCCATCAATCAGGTAGACATTCTCAATAGAGTGAGAGTCAATCTTACCTACCTTGCCAACCCAATGATGTTACCTTTCTTCCCATTTTTGAAGGAGACATTACCTCATTTAAGGTCCTCAAGTGAAAGAAACTGGTTCTTACTTCCTTTCATATGCTTTGAGCAGCCGCTAATCATGTACCATATTTGGCTGCTCCCTTTCACTTGGACCTGCAAAAGGAAATCAGGGATTAGTCTTAAGAACCCAAACTAGTTTTCATCCCTTTCTATAGGCAAAAGGATGAATCAAATTCTTTTTAGCCCAACTTGGCAGCCTATTTTTCCCTTGAACAAATTCTTTGTTCTTTTGACTTGCCTTTTCTTTTGCAGTGCATTTACTTTTATAGTGACCAGTTTTACCACAGTGTGTGCAAATTTTTTTCTCAAGAAGTGTGAGGTACTTGCTTTTGGGATTCCACTTAGGTGTAGGGGTACCAAAGCCAAGTCCTCTCTTATTGCTACTATGGTGTTCATATAGCCATGAAAGTGCATCGGAGAACCTGTTCCATTTACAGGTTTTGTCTAGCTCATGCTTGACCTTTCTTAGATCACCCTTTAGGATTCTTATCTGCTAATCTCTTTTATACAACTCATCTTTCATTTTTCCTACATTTTCTTCTAAAGTGAGTTGTGTGTGATCAGTTGTCTTTTTACCTGTTCCTAATTTCAATTTTAGATTTTCAGATCTAAGCTCTAGGACAGTAGTATCAAGTTCATGATCCTGGTTCTTCAGCACATCATTTTTGCTTTCGCTTTCACTAGCCCTAACTTCCAGGTTTTTGCACTTAGCTTTTAAAACTACACACTTTTTTGACAGTTGTTCCTTTTCATTGTTTATATCCTCAGATTCATCAACTAGTTCTAGGAGCAACTTAGATAACCTTTCCTTAGACAAAAATTTAATCTTGTCTTTGAGATGAGAAATACTTACCTCGGCTTCTTCATCAGATTCTCCAATAGCCATAAGTGCTTGTTCATCATCATCATCATTTGATCTTTCATTTGAGCTATCTCCCAAGTAACAACCATAGACTTTATTGATCCTTTGCTGTTGCTTTTCTTGGCTTGAACCTGTTCCTTCTTCCTGTTCCTTCATTCAGCTGTTTCCTTCTTCCACTCAATTTCCCACAGAGGACAGTTCTTGATGTGGTGATAAGTCTTTCCACACTTGTAGTAGCCATCATTGGTCTGTTTCTCAGAAGCTTTTGATTTGCTGTAGCTACTACTTCTTGAAGAACCCTTTCCTCTCCTTATATACTTCTTGAAATCTTTGGTAATTATGTCCATTTCATCATCTTCCAGATCAGAACCTTCAGTGATTCTGAGAGCCAAACTCCTTTCCTTCTTAGGTACATCCATCTTCATAGTCTGTCTCCTAAGTTCATAGGCAGTAAGATTTTCAATCAATTCATCAAGTGGAAGAGTGGAAATATTCTTTGATTCCTAGATGGCAGTGATTTTGCTTTCCCAAGTGATAGTCAAGAATCTAGTCAATATCTTTTCGACCCTTTCTTCTTGAGGAATAATCCTTCCAAGAGATTTCAGCTCATTTGTCGGTATAGTGAACCTTGTGTACATCTCTTGAATGGTTTCTCCTTCCTTCATAGCAAAACTCTCATATTGAGAGTACAGTAAAGTTTCTCTGGGTCTTTTCACCTGAGGTGTTCTTTCATGAGCCACTTGAAATGTGTCCCATATTTGCTTAGCAATGGTACATCCTTGGATTCTGCTATACTCATCTGGACCAAGTCCACAAACAAGCCATTTCTTGGCTTTGGCGTTCTTCTCCCACTTCCTCAAGTCTTCAGCAGTGCAGTCCGCTCTTGTTCTTGGCACATCTACTACTTCAGTATTGTTTTCATTGTAGATAGTGGACCATCGGTGACAATGTCCCATAGTTCATAAACCTCTCCTATGATGTGATCTTTCATCCTATTTTTCCACCAAGAGTAGTACTAGCTATTCAAGAGTGGTGGCCTAGTAGTGGATTGTCCTTCTCAGTTTTTAGGTGATGCACTCATGTTGATATTCTCCTAAGGTATAAGCCTTTTCAAGGATAACTCGCTCTGATACCAATTGGTATTTTTATATTTCAATGCCACAAAAGAAGTGGGGGGGGGAGAGTGATTTGTGTGGTGTCCAATTTTTGCGTGCACAGATTATAGAAGAACATGGTTCTTCTATGTGTTCTTTAAACTACTATAGCGAAAATAATAAATGTAGAAAATAAAGAACACAAGTATTTTTACGTGAAAAACACCCCGCTCAAAAACGCAGTAGGATTTTCCTAAACACTTCACTAAATCACTGAGCCAAAATAGTATTTACAAAACTCTTTGTAAACCTAAGGATTGCCTCTAATCCCATTGTGGCAACAAGCCTCTAACTGTTACGACAACTTTAAGTTAACTCTAACTTGAATACTCAGAGTACCTAGTATAATTGCTTGCAGATAAAGCTGAAAGGTACAATTTGAAAACCCCTACTACAAATGAACTAGAATAAAAGACAGACACTTGGAATTGGTTCTTCTTTTTGGTTCATGTTGCTTCAGGTTTGCACACTTGAATCACACAAGAATTGCTTGCAAAATTCCTTGCTATTTTGCTCTCAACTCACGGTTAACTTCAGCTTTCGTGCGTACCTGTAAAAGGAGAACATCTTGAAATATATAGAGTTAGTAGAATAGGAAATAAATAGAGTTCCAATGCTATACTCTTTTTTGTAGAAGAGTTCTAGTTAACCTCAACTTCTAACTCCTTCCTTATCTTGGATGGTGTTCATTTTGAGTAAGGAGTCCCCCTCCTTGTCAATTATGCAACCTTTTCGATCAGGAGATCGGATATAACAAGTTAAGCTTATCTCCCTCACGTGCATCCCTTATGCTTGAATCTGCCCGTGTCTGTGTATACTATGGATGGACCTGGTTCATGCTTGAGTTCCGTTGTCAATCCTCAAAACCAACTTCACTTGGGCCAACACTACCCATATGTATTATAATTGAAAGTGTCATATATGATGAAAAGATTGTTCAAAATGACGCCAAATCCTATTTTAGTAGGTGTTTGGACATGAAAATTGTGAGATTTGGAAAAAAAGAATTTTTAAAGTTAAATTAAAAAGTGATATTTAAAAATTAAAATTATGTTTAGATATGCATTTCACTTGAAAAGATGTTACAATTTTGCGAGAGAAAAATATTATTTACTTGAAAACAAGGTAAAAATCACCTTTTCAAATTTGAAACTCATCTTTAAATAGTAACAAAATCTAGTGCCCCAGTTACCTAGCTCTAACCATTCAAATGTGTTCCTTGTCTTTTCATTATTAACCTCATCTTAATCTCCCCTTAGTGGGCTACAATATGTAATTGAGTACAACCAAAATATATAACCGAGCATTTCCATCTATTTTTCCTCCCTCTTTTTGTCATTTAATTATTTCTTTGTTCAATCAATTTAGTATTGATCTCAATGGAATCATTGAACGTGTAATGTTATACGCATTCTGTGTGTATGTGTTTTGTACGAGGAAAAAAATCCAATGAAATAATAGTTTATAAAAATTTGAAGGGAAAAAAGAAGAAGAGGAAAGCAGTATATATGTAATTTTATAACCATGTTTTACATTAATTGATATACACAAACAAGAAGATCATTCAAGGAGAGGAATATCACTCATTTTCAAGTTGAAGACCTCATATCCACTTCTAGTTATTAATTATTTATGCAATAGCGACGTAAAAAGCAGAACTGTATGATTGTGCTCTATCTTACTCCCTGCCACGACCCAAAATTCTCACCTTCAAAATCGTGATGACGCCTAATATTTCACTTGCTAGGCAAGCCAACATTAGAATAATTTATTCATTTTCAACAGCTCAATTTAAATGATAGGAAAGAAGCTGAAATAACTGTAATAATCTAAAATAAAGAGAGGAAGCCATAACAACTGAAATATCTAATACAATCCTGGACCTAGTGTCATAAGTGCACGAGCTACTAGAATAGTACAAATAAAGATCTGAATAAAACATAAAGCTGTCTGAGGGAGAATACACAGCTAATAAAAAGGAAAGGGGATTCTGGGAGCTGCGGACATTGAGCAGCTGTACCTCAAGTCTGCACAATGCTAGTCAACCCGAGCACGCTAATAACCGCCGCTGGGAACGACTCCAAAATTTGTACAAGAAGTGCATAGTGTAGTATAAGTACAACCGATCCCATGTACTCTGTAAGTGCCAAACATAACCTTGATGAAGTAGTAATGAGACTAAGACGAGCCACCTACACTATAACCTGCACGCAGTATAAAATAATGACAGAAAATAAAAATATGGAACGAAATAAGGCAATTAACTGAGGAAAATAGCTAAACCATCAAAGAAAGCTAGTGACGATCAAAATTACCAATCCTTAGAATTTTGTATGAAAAATACCAAAAACCAACACAGTTCAAGGAAATAGAAACGCATAGATTGTTGCAGCACGCAACCCGATATCATCGTAAAAGACAATCATCCTTTATTCCACCATAACAATATCAACAATCATAAATAAATACATGTTGTGGCGCGCAACTCGATCCCACCATATAACAAAATCAGTATCATAATTCACCCTTATTTCACTGTATCAATCCACCCTTATTTTACCTGTTGTGGCGTGCAACCCGATCCCACCATATCAGTATAATTTCACCCTTATTCTACCATATCAATCCATCCTTATTTTACCTATTGCGGCGTGCCACCCGATCCCACCATTTCAGTATCAAATACTCAATGAGCACAAACAAATCAATAACTCAAATCATAAGAATCTCTACGATTGATGAATATGGGCTGAATCAGAAAGGGAGCATCATACCAACTTAGAAATTCACATATGTAATATTACACGGCAAGACAAGTCCAGTATATGACAATTAAAAGGTGCAAGTAAGTCAATTAAGGCAAATAGCAGCGATTCATGAAAGTATGAAAATGTCTAACATTTTTAACACGAGAATCAATAATTAACAAGTATCAAATAAAATATGGGAGGCATTTAAGCATAACAGTTAAGGCATGGAAGGAAATAATTAAGGAAATGCGAAGAATTGGGGAAACAAGTAATTCGGCGGTGTATAAGCACTATTGATATCCAATTTTGCCCTCATATCTTCTCAAAAAATATATATACTTTCAAAACATCAATTTTGCATTAATATTTAGCTTACAAATCTATACAAGCATTTTTTATAATGTTCCATAATTTTTAGAGCTTTTAAATTAATTTTCTTGCATTTAAATTACATAAATATTTAGTAATTATCCCGTTAAATTATTTATGATGAATTAATCATCCAAAATTACTATTTTGTATCCCCATATATATCTCATAATACTTTTACTTCATTTTTATATGATTACATTAGCATTTTAAAGCTACTTGCACAATTTTGCAGTAATAGCCTATATTCATATACAGATGCTCCTTATTTATATTATTTGCATCAAAAAATAACATCTTATATTTTTATAATGCTAAATCATTATTGTAAATTATTTTAGTGCATAAAAATATTTTTTATTTATTTACTAATCATTTTTATAAAAGTTTTTGATAAATTATATGTGTTTAAAAGGCTAGCCAGATTTTGAGTGATTTTCCGACCAAATTGGCCCAGTATCTGTTAGTTTGTGTGGGTCCACCAAATCGTAAAGTACCTGGTCCTCTATGAGGTTCTACTGAAAGCACTTAATAAAACAGTAAGTAAATGACGCAAAGGATTTTTACGTGAAAAAATCCCACACAAGGGGATAAAAAAATCACGACCTACACCTGTAGGCTTTTAACTTCACTAACTTGTAATCTACATATTACAAGCCACTTTACAATAATTTCTATTGAAAAGGATTTACTCAACTAACTTGCGGTGCCTTTACCACAAGCCACTTTGTGACTATCCTAGTTACAAAGACTTTTTCTAACTTGTGATGCTATCACCACAAGCCACTTTGTAACTCTACGATTACAAAGACTTTTCCTTATGACTAAATCTAGTCACAACATAAACTCAACGAGTTTACGGATTTACAAGAGGATTCCTAATCAGAATACTTCTAGGTAAGTGATTTAGGAGATACAGTAAGTACAATAACAAGGTTACAACTCAACTAGGAAAACAACAATCTATCTTTTAGGAACTGGTCCGTAGTAGCGTTCAACCTTGTTCTTCAGGCTGTGAGGATTGATTTCTCTATTTTTGCAAGAGGCTTGAATGAGAAACATAACCCTTCTAGTGTTGTTTTTGTATAAAGCTCATTGGGTACATCTTGATCACATCACTTGAAATGATGTGGGTACTTTGTTTGGTTAGAGAATGAGTGGGCTGACAATGTAGTGCAGTGCGGCAGAAACAGTGCCTTTAGTCAATTCATTTCCAGTTGTGTCCAATTGACTTTGTACTGCTATGAGGAAACCACAAGAGCATCAGGTCCTTGTGTTGGTTCCTAGCTCCTGAAGCTGTAGCAGTTCACCTTTAGCTGGAATCCGTTAAAGCTTGCAGCAATCCATGTAGGTCAGGTTCCCTATCTGGTTCTTAATAGTAAGTTTGTTAGATCATCAAAACATAAGGCAAGAGTATAAAGATCTATCAATTTCCCCCTTTTTGATGATGATAAACTTAACATTTATAAGTAGGAATTGGGGCAGTAAAAACCAGTTCCCCCTGAGACTATGCCTTATCTTACACGGTCAGAGTAATAGAGAATAAGAACCAGTTCCCCAATGTGTTTCCCTCTGAGTATTAATAGAGCATAAGAACCAGTTCCCCAATGTGTTTCCCTCTTAGTATTTTTCCCCTTTTGGCATCATTAAAAAGAACGACAACACAAAGAAGTCCAGATAAGCTAATCCATGCCACATATGTGCACACAATCATGATAGAGAATAGAAAACACAGAGAGAGAGAGAGAGCAATAGACATAATAAAAAGGATTTATATTAATAATGATTTAATATGCCTCTGCCTTTTGAAAAAGGAAGAGGCAACATTGGACTTGTTCACAGGAGCAGTAGTAGTACATCCCAACCATAAAAAAACACAAAAAAACATTCCCCAAACATCAATGAAGAAATAAAAAATAGAAGAAACATATCCAGAAAACTGGTCACTGAAGGCGTTCTTACGGGGCACTAGGAGGAAAAGGCTTGGTAGCTGCAACAAGTGTCTGGAGAACAAGGTCTATTCGGGCGTTTCCCGACTTTTGCTCATTGAGTAGTTCAGCCTTCAGGTTCTCAACTTGCGCCCTGAGATCAGCGTTTTACTGTGTCAAACGAACCACTTCATCATTCGACATGGGAACCGCTCGGGCTTGCTGACCTTCCAGGATAGCATTCCTGGCATTTAACCGACGAATTTCCTTAGCTGCACTGTTCTAGGCATTGATGAGCTAAGAAATAGTTGATGTACTTCCTACCCCCCATACTTCTCAACACACTCGCACTCTTCCAAGGTTGTCTGTGAGAATGTCTGCTTTCGGGTCCCCACTTTACCTGTTCCCAGTGGAACCTTAAAGAATTTGAACACTGGAGTAAGCAAGAATCCATACAGAAGCCCATGATCACCGTCCTTGAAATTGGCAACCTTCTGCATGTGTTCAATCATTATGGCAGGCAAACTTACAGGGTTGAAACCTTCTAGTTGCTCCACTAGGAATAAGTCAGACTTGGAAGTCACAGACCTCCTTTCTACTCGAGGCAATAGGACTTTGTTAACCAACTCAAACAACAGCTTGTAGATAGGGAGTAGTGCTTTCTTCTGGATCTAGTCCCCTTTCTGATTAGCATTGTCTTTCAACACTGTATTTTTGAAGTTATACTGACAAACATCTCGTACACTCGACACCCCAAATGTAGGAACTTTCAAAATCTGTCCAAGCAATTTCACATCAAAGACGATGTCTACCCCATTGACCAAAGCACAAACATGGTTAGTATTAACTGGAAAGAGACTAGCGAAGAAACTTTGTACCTCCTCCTCATACAGTTTATGTGCATCAATGTGAAATAGAGGCATCCATTGTTGAAACTCGACCATTTCCAGAATTTGGCGCATTCCGGCCATCTTAGAGATTGTTGGGTCAAATGTACGACCCAGCAAAACTTTTTGATGCCTCAGGCACTCAAAGCCAAGACAGACCTCACTTCTTATTTTCTTCCCAGAACTAGGTTTTTCAACAGTTTCAGACTTGCGTTTCCTAAGCTTTTCTCTCTGACTTTGCCTTTTCCTTTAGACTTGACTAGTATATCCTTATCACTCACTACCTCCTTCATCTTGGACTTAGATGTTGACCCTTTCTCTATTGAAACAGGCTCTGCCTTTTTCGAGGACCACCTAATAAGGGAACCAGGTTCCTTAGGAGTTCCCTTTTCCACCTCGACTACAGGGATAACCTCATCACTTACATGTACACCATCCTTCACCGACTTTTTTCTTTTCTTCTTACTCTTTTGGAGAGCAGAGTCGTAGGCCACTTTGACTTGAAGCCTGGTAGTAGGTCGCTTTTTTTCAGAATCAGGGGTGGGGACAACCTTTTGCTTACTTATGAATGCATCAAGGGCCACGTTGTCCAGGTCTTCTTCATCACTAGATCGCATTTCAGGTACTTGAATTTTCAGGGACACAACATCGAATGTAGGAACAACACTGTCCTAGGGATGAGAGTCCTTACCTGGGTCCTTTGGAGAGGGATCAGGTTCTGGCCCCTTCTCCCCCTCCCACTGTGTGACTCATTTTTTGGGAAGTAATTTCATACAATATCCCATCAGCGGATACTACAAACACAGTTACGACATCCTTCTCTTCTTCAACCGGTGCTTCCACAACCATGGAATCGGCGACAATAATGGCAGAACCCTCTGTGAACTCAGTATTTTGACCTTGTTCTCCACTTAGGGTTTGACTGGTGGGAACAGCAGATGATGGGGAAAACAGAATAGCAGTTTCAAGGGTTTCTGAGTTGGGAAGAGATTGGGAAACTGGGGAAGGTGTGACTGCAGGAGTAGGAGTGATAGAGGGTGACGAAGGCTCAGTGAAAATGAGAGGTTCCATAGATAGGTCAAAGGTAGTTACAGCTGAGGCAGAGAGATCAAAAGTTTTCTCAGCCATTGGAAGAAGAGGTGTGATGATCCTTCCCTTTTGGGTGAATCTAGAATAGGACTTATGGTTAAGAAGGGCAGAAGAGATGGTTTTTAAAAGGAGAGGATAATTATGAAGGGAGAGGAATAGGCACCAGTCCTGAAACGGCGGTTGGGCATGGAGAATTGCGATGTTTCAAAGGGAAATGGAGCATTTTGAATTGAAAGGACATGACAACAGGATCTGAAAAGTTGATGACATGGCAGTTGCATTTTGTACCCTTTTTAAGACGTGTATTAAAAGGATGCACAGAACTACTAACCTTTAGTACACGAACCTGGTTCTTGAAAAGAACATTTTCTTCTTCTTCCCCTTTTTTTTGTTGAAAAGAATCAATCCTCTTTTATCAGTCATGCACTGCATCTATTGATTCTATGCTCATCATTCGTATTTACCTGCAACAGTATTGAAGTGAGTTAGACAGGGCCAGAAAACACTTTGAGCTAGTTATTTCTTAAGTAAACGAGCCAACCAAAGAGGAATTGGGTTCTTAGTTTGGCCTCAACAATCCCAGCTTTACTCTATTTCTTTCAAACTGTTCCCTACTTAGTGCTTTGGTGAAACTGTCTGCAATTTGATCTTCTGTGCTGTAGAACTTCATACATATCAACCCTTTCTCCACATTATCTCTCAGAAAATGATGCCTCGCATCAATATGTTTTGTCCTTTTATGTTGAACTGGATTCTTGGCCATGTTGAGTGCACTAGTGTTGTCACATAGAAGAGGTACACTCTCAGTGAGTACCCCAAAATCCTCTAGTTGTTGCTTGATCCATAGAAGCTGAGCACAATAGGATATTGTAGCTATGTATTGAGCTTCAGCTGTTGACAAAGCCACTGAATTCTGCTTCCTTGTTCCCCAAGAGATAAGACATGAACCTAAGAAGTGAGCCATTCCAGAAGTGCTTTTTCTGTCCACAAGATACCCTGCATAGTCTGCATCAGCATACCCAATTAGATTAAAATTGTCACCTGATTGATAATACAACACCAAGTTCTGTGTTCCCTTGAGATATCTTAATATCCTTTTGGCAGCCTTCAAGTGAGATTCCTTAGGATTCGATTGAAACCTTGCACATAGCCCCACGCTGAAAACAATATCAGGTCGACTGGCAGTGAGATAGAGGAGAGACCCAATAATGCCTCTATACAATGTTTGATTCATAGGAGATTCGGTTTCATCCATGTCCAATCGAATAACAGTTGCAATGGGAGTGTCTATCACCTTTGATGCTTCCATGTCAAACCTCTTCAAGAGTTCCCTGATATATTTTTGCTGGCAGATGGAAGTACCCTTTGGGGACTATTTTACTTGAAGATCCAGGAAGAAGTTTAATTCCCCCATCATGCTCATTTCAAATTTGCTTCCCATAAGTTTTGCAAATTCTTCACACAAAGAGTCAACTGTTGCTCCAAAAATGATATCATCAACATAAACCTGAACAATGAGCAGGTTCCTTTCTCGTTTTTTTAAGAAAAGAGTATTGTCAATTTTCCCTCTCTTAAAACCATTTTCTAATAGGAATTTTGACAATATTTCATACCAAACTCGAGGAGCCTACTTTAGCCCGTACAGAGCTTTGTCCAGTTCGAACACATATTCAGGGTGCTCATGACATTCAAACCCTGGGGGTTACTTCACATAGACTTCTTCCTTAAGGAGTCCATTCAAAAATGCACTTTTAACATCCATTTAGAACAAGGTGAATTCCATATGAGATGCAAAAGCGATTAGAATTCTGATAGCTTCCATGTGAGCCACTGAAGCAAACGTTTCATCATATTCAATCCCTTCCTCCTGATTGTAGGCTTGGACCACTATCTTGGCCTTGTTCCTTGTGGTAATTCCCTGTTCATCGATCTTGTTTCTGAATACCCACCTGGTTCCTATAATGGTTCTATCTGGGGGTTTGGGTACCAGGTGCCATACACTATTTCTCTCAAACTGATGCAGCTCATCTTGCATGGGTGTAATCCAATATGCATCTTTCAAGGCTTCCTTGATGTTTTTGGGTTCTATCTGGGAGAGAAAGGCTGAGAAGGCAAATGAATTTCTAGTTCTTGACCTGGTTTGAACTCCGGAATCTAGAGGAGTGATTATATTGTCTATAGGGTGAGGGCTTTGATGTCTCCAGTTGGACGTCTGAGGTTCATTCTGAGAGGAGGAAGGTATGTTTGGCTGATTTTCCTCTATCCTTCTCTCATGTGCTAGTAGAGTTCCCTGAACTGCATCAACCACTCTTTCTTCAGCTTCAGTGGTTGTAATTGATGTGCTTGGTTCTGTTGATGATCAGGCAACATACTTCATTTGGCTCCTTCACTTGACTCATCATATCTGTTTTTCCGTTTGTCATGTTAATGACTTCACTAGGAACAAGTACGGGTTCTCCATCTTGATCTTCCTCAGCACTCTTCTCAAATGATGGATGAGATTCATCAAAAATAACATGGACACTTTCCTCAACACATTGAGTCCGCTTGTTATATATCTTGTAAGCCTTGCTTTGAGAAGAGTAACCAAGAAATATTCCTTCGTCACTTTTGGCATCGAACTTACCAAGCTGATCCTTTCCATTGTTGAGAACATAGCATTTGCATCCAAATGTTCTTAGATGAGTCAGCTTGGGTTTTCTTCCATTCAACAATTCATATGGGATTTTGTTCAGAAGTGATTTGATCATGCACCTGTTCACTAAGTAGCAGGCAGTGTTTATAGCTTCAGCCCAAAAGTTTTTTGCAAGTCCACTGTCAATCAGAATTGTTCTTGCCATTTCTTCCAGAGTTTTGTTCTTCCTTTCTACTACTCCATTTTGCTGGGGAGTTCTGGGAGCTGAGAAATTGTGAGTGATGCCATTTTCATTACAGGATTCATTAAATTTGACATTGTCAAATTTTGTCCCATGATCTGATCTAATGCATACAACTCTAGACTCCATCTTCACCTGGATTCTCTTCACAAAGGCCACAAACACTTCAACAGTTTCATCTTTGGTTCTGAGAAACAGAGTCCATGTAAATCTGGAATAGTCATCCTCAATTACGAAAATGTATCTTTTTCCTCCTCTACTTTGCACCCTCATTGGTCCACACAGATCCATATGCAGAAGCTCAAGCGGCTTTGAGGTGATCACATCTCTTTTAGACTTAAAGGAGGACTTCACATGTTTTCCTCTAACACAGGCATCACAGACTTTTTGCATCTTGAATTGTGACATAGGCAGACCATGGACCAGGTCCTTCTGAATTAGTTTGTTTAGAAGGGAAAAACTTGCATGGCCCAGTCTTTTGTGTCATAGTTCAGCATCATTGTCAACAACTTTCAGACAACTCAGATCACAGCTTTGTAAGGACTCGAAATCAACAACATAGATGTTCTTGTATCTCTTGGCCACCAATACTATTTCACCAGTCACAAGATCAGTGACTATACATATTTTGGACAAGAATTCCACCTTGTTTCCTTTATCACAGATTTGAGAAACACTCAGGAGACTGTACTTAAGCCCATTGACATAGTACACATTTTCAATAGAATGAGCGAGCGACCTCCCAACTTTTCCAACTCCAAGAATGTATCCCTTTTTGCCATTGCCAAAGGATACATTCCCTCCTTGCACGACTTTTAGTGAAAGAAAGTCTGTGGTGTTCCCAGTCATGTGTTTCGAACATCCACTATCCATGAACCATTGTTGAACGCTTCCTTTCACTATTTCTTGCACAAGAGATTAGAAGTTAGTTTTAGGAACCCAAACAAATTTGGGTCCCTTGTAGTAATCAAGAGGATGAATAAGAGCTCTCTCAGTCCATGCACGTAATGTGCATTTTTTGTGAGTGGAACCTGGTCCCTCTTTTGTGGTCACGGTTTCAGCAGCCACTTTGTCTTTCTGAATTGATTGATTCTTGGCCTAGACACTTTTCTTGGGTCGTGTTCCCACATTGGGTATGAGTCCAGTTATTAGAGATAGTGACGCTCTTACTGTGAGGGTTGTGAGGAGTTTTCTCCCTTTGAAACCCTGCTCCCTGCCTTTTTTCACTATTATTAGGAAGCAAGGCAGTGGTAGCTTCTGAGGACCAGGTCCACTTTAGAGAACTTTCAAGATCATTCATTACTTTTTCTAGATTGGTTTGGAGGAGCTCGTTTTTCTCAGGTTCAGCACACATCCTACATCTCATAGCTTTCACCTCATCTTCAAGCCTAAGGTATTCCTCACTTACTATCTCCTTTCCTCTTTCAGAACTTTCAGGTTTTGACTTAGTCCAAGGTTTTACTATTGTTTCCCTTTGGTCTGCAATTTCTACCAACAGATCACTCTTTTGTTTTCTAAGGATTTCAATGGTTTTCTTGTGGTTAGTAACTGTAGCCACTAAGTCTTCTCTAGTATGTTTAGATTCTTCTAGTTCTAAGATCAAGGAATCGCTATCCTCTGCAAGACTACAAAAGGCAGTGATTAAAACATCAGCTAAACACATGAGTTGTTTTGGAGAATAGGATTTTAGATTTCTCTAAACGTCCCTGAAGTTTACCTCTTTGTTTTCATTGTCTTCATCATCATTTGATTGAGCCATCAAAGCAAAAGTTGAGTCTTCCAATCTCCTCGCCTTCAACTTCCATCAAGGAACTATCACCAATATTAGGTTTATCTTCAGACTGTTTTACTTGTGTAGTTCCTTCATAGGCCGTTTGCAAAGTTTCTCATATTTCCTTCGCAGTGTCACAGGTAGAGATTCTATCATACTCTTTAGGTCCCATTCCACATACCAGAAGTTTCTTGGCACAAAAATTCTTCTCCACAACTTTCTTGTCTGCTTCAGTGAATTCTTTGCTGGTTTTTGCCATTGAATTTGGAAATTTATCTAGTATCTTGATTGGAACATAAGGACCATCGCAAATGATATTCCATAGCTCACAATCCTCAGCCATAATGAAATCGTGCATTCTAGCTTTCCACCACCAATAACATTGTCCATCAAACTTGGGGAGTCGGTATATGGATTGACCTTCTTCAAAATTTGGTGGAGCCGCCATGAGGATCCTTCCTAGGTGTTACCCTGATAGGAGGAACCTGCTCTGATACCACTTGTTAGTTTGTGTGGGTCCACCAAATCGTAAAGTACCTGGTCCTCTACGAGGTTCTACTAAAAGCACTTAATAAAACAGTAAGTAAATGAGGCAAAAGATTTTTACATGGAAAAATCCCACACAAGGGGATAAAAAAACCACGACCTACACCTGTAGGCTTTTAACTTCACTAACTTGTAATCTACCTATTACAAGCCACTTTACAATAATTCCCATTGCAAAGGATTTACTCAACTAACTTGCGGTACCTTTACCACAAGCCACTTTGTGACTATCCTAGTTACAAAGGCTTTTTCTAACTTGTGATGCTATCACCACAAGCCACTTTGTAACTCTACGATTACAAAGACTTTTCCTTATGACTAAATCTAGTCACAACATAAAATCAACTAGTTTACGGATTTACATGAGGATTCCTAATCAGAATGCTTCTAGGTAAGTGGTTTAGGAGATACAGTAAGTACAATAACAAGGTTACAACTCAACTAGGACAACAACAATCTATCTTTTCGGAACTGATCCGTAGTAGCATTCAACCTTGTTCTTCAAGATGTGAAGATTGATTTCTCAATTTTTGCAAGAGGCTTGAATGAGAAACAGAACCCTTCCAGTGATGTTTTTGTATAAAGCTCATTGGGTATATCTTGATCACATCTGTTGAAATGATGTGAGTACTTTGTTTGGTTAGAGAATGAGTGGGCTAACAATGTAGTCTAGTGCGGCAGAAACAGTGCCGTCAATCACTTCATTTCTAGCCGTGTCCAATTGACTTTGTACTGCTATGAGGAAACCACAAGTGCATCAGGTCTTTGTGTTGGTTCCTAGCTCCTGAAGGTGTAGCAGTTCACCTTTAGCTAGAATCTGTTAAAGCTTGCAGCAATCCAAGTAGGTCAGGTTCCCTATCTGGTTCTTAACAGTAAGTTTGTTAGATCTTGAAAAATATAAGGCAAGAGTATTTAATATATATCAATATCTTTTCCCAATAATCCCAGCCCAAACCAAATAACCCCTTAACCCAAAACTCGGCCAGTACCCATCTCCATGACCTGCCCCATTCATTTTTTAATCCTGGCCGTTGATCTCTCAAGATCAATGACCCTCGTTCATTCTCCTTTTTTAATTAACCTAACCCAAAAACCCTAACTCCATTTTCCCTTGATGCCGCCTCTGTATCCTCTCTTCTCCTCTCCAAGAAACCCTAGCCGCCCTCTCTCTCTCTCCAAATCCGTCTCTATATAAATTTCTATACTTCACTAAAATTGGAACTTTGTTCTGTATCCTTTATTGTTTACTTGTTCAATCTCTGTCACTATATAAACCCCTCCTATTCCCTTTTGAGACAGACTTTAAATTGCTATACTTCACTAAAAATTGGAACTTTGTTCTGTTATTCCCTCATTCTCTTCTTCTGTACTTTGTTTTGGGTCGTCTGAAAGCCAAGGCCACTGAGAATCTATTATTTGAACTTTCTCTTAGTGCGAGCACTGTCCGGAGTTCTTTTGAAGCTCTTGGGAACTTTGATGCATAAAGATTATGGGTTCTTGTGGGTTTTTTGGTTTTTGTTGTTGTTCGTTTAACTGGTAAGTCGCTTGACCTTTGCAATTTCATTTTTTATGTGTTTCTGATTTGCATGTGCTTTTTCTTCTGAATTGTATGGCTTAATGTGTTTTTGGGTTACTTTTATGCACAACTTTGTTAACTTTGCACTCGTTTTAAGACTCTTTAGCATTTAACTTCTCCTAATGTTGCTTGTTCTGAGATTGTCTATGCCTAACTTGGATAATCTGACCCTCCTAAGGTCGTTTAAATAGTGTATTGGTGCCAAAATGATCATGAATATGCTTACCTACTTTGTCTTGAATCTCTGTAATGAACGCCTCACATCTGCAACGACCTGTGACTTGTTTCTCTGCTATTTTGTCACTCAGCACGCTCACTTGATTCCATACCTCTTTAATGAGTGCTTGAGGTTTTAAAACAGTTATCTTAAATTGTTTTCCCTACCATGTTTGAACTGTTCCATGATATTAGGATGAATCCCTAGCATAACTTGGACATTCTTTAGTTAATTAGTCTACTGTGTCATACCTGAAAGCCTACATTTTCTATTTGACATGAGTTTACTTTCCCACTTTGTGCTGAATCTCTATAACAATAGTCATGCATATGCAATATGTCCTAAGACGTTTTCTATCAAGTATGATCTACTCCTTCACAACATGTTTCTATTTTGCTTAGTCTTATACCCTTGATGACTGTTTGAAACCTTTAGAATGGCCATCTTAGTTTATGTTTCCATGCCATGTTGACATAATTAAGATCTTTCAGCTTTGAATCTCTAAGTCAGTGCCTTACTTAAACCTATTAGCATTATGCACCTGTGTATGATAACTTCTGTCAATCTTACAAACTTGTTTCTCCCTTAACTCTTTCGATATGTGGCTGTTTATGTGTTACTTTGCTAAGTGTTGAAATCCTGCTGAACCTGCTTTTAAGTCTTGTGACCTGCTTGATTAGCTGCTCTGTATGCTCAACTTTGCTATGTCTACTTTAAGTTATAAGTGTATCCCCTCAACTTCTGTCCCTCAACCATTGTCCACTCTCCCTCATTTGTTACCTATGTTATCATGAGCCTCTCATTCTTAGCCGGCTGAAAGCCAAGGCTACCAAGGCTCTTACTACTGACCTCCCTAGTGTGAGCATTGCTCGGGGTCCATTTGAGACCCTTGTGAACTCTGACATACTAGGATTTGGGTCCTTTGTTCACTCCCTCTACTACTGAAACCTGAATTATCCCACTCAATTCCTTCTTCTTATTGTCTAATGAACATGTAAGATGGTTAGTTTAAGTGCTTTAATGCATGGGTAATATAGTTGATCTACGGTTGTGTGATTTGGCTTTGAGCTCTTCTATGGATTCTGAGTTTGTGCTGAGGAATATGGTTCCTTGTTGAAAATTTGGGTATACCACGAAAGAATTGTTAAAGGCCTAGATAGTGCTGGGTTTCTCTTTTGGGCCTGTTGTGGGCCTATTATTTGTATAATATTGTAATCATATTCATTATTGGGCCTGTAATAACTTTGTAATAAACAATTGGGGTGTGACGACCCGGCCGTCCGTCTTAAGAATTTAGGCCCCGATCTCCTATTAACTGCTTTCCCTGTGTTTATTTCTGCTATTTTGATTTGCCGGGATGTTCGGTTGTGAGTTTCAGAGAGTTTTGGGACATTTAGTCCCTAAATGAGAGCTTAAGTGTTGGAAAGTTGACCGTAGTCAGAACAGTGTGAAGACGGCCTCAGAATGGAAATCCGATGGTTCCGTTAGCTTCATTGGGTGATTTCGGGCTTAGGGTCATGTTCGGATTATGTTTTGGAGGTCCGTAGCTAATTTAGGCTTAGAATGCTGAAAGTCGAATTTTGAAGTTTTCCGATTCGATAGTGAGATTTTGATCCGAGGGTCGGAATGGTATTCTGGAAATTGGAGTAGCTTTGTAGTATTGAATGTGATGTGTGTGCAAACTTTCAGGTTATTCGGACGAGGTTTGATAGACTTTTTGATCGAAAGCGTATTTATAGAGTTTTGGAGTTCTTAGGCTTGAATCCGTGATTGATTCGTTATTTCGATGTTGTTTTAGGTGTTTTAAGGATTGGTATAAGTTTGGACAGTGGCATTAGACTTGTTGCTGCCTTTGGTTGAGGTCCCAGGGGCCTCGGGATAATTTCGGATGGTTGACGGAAGGATTTTGGAGTTTGGAGTTGCAGCTTCAGCTGGTTTTTTTATCATAACCGCACCTGCGATTTGAGGAGAAGCCAGTAGGGACCACAGAAACGTCCCCGCATTTGCGAAGGGTTAACCGCAGATGTGGAAGATAGGCTTTAAGTGAGAAGTCGCAGATGCGACCATTGTTCCGCAAAAGAGGGACCGCAGATGCGGTATGGGCAGAAATATGAAATTTTGAGGGTTTAGTTTCAAAAGTTGGAATTCGATTTGGAGCTCAGGAGAGGGTGATTTTGGGAGGAAATTGAAAAGGAGATCATTGGGTAACAATTCTTTAACCCTTTATAGTTATATTCCATCAATCTATAGTTAGTTTCATCATTTAATTTCAGATTGGAGATGAAAATTGGGGAAAAGTTGGAAGAAAGCTCTTAGACCTAGAATTCGACTTTTGATTGGGAATTTGACCTTAGATTTGGATAATTTTGTTATGCATGAACTCGTGAGAGTATGAGGATTCTGAAAATATAAATTTTACCCGATTCCGAGATGTGGGCATGAGGGGCGTTTTGGTCATTTTACCTAATTTCGCGTATTAGCTTAGAATTTAATTTTAGAATCAGTTACTTGAAGTGTTATTTACATTATGCAATTGAATTGATAGATTTGGGCCATTTGGAGTCGAGTACTCGTGGCAAGAACGTGATCTCGAGTTGATTACTGAGCTGGTTCAAGGTAAGTGGCTTGTCTAACCTTGTGTGCGGGACCTTCCCCTTAGGATTTAGTATATTTCATGTTTGAAATGCCTTGTTACATGAGGTGACGAGTGCGTACTTGAGCTAATTGTTGAAAATCCGGTTTTCTTTAAGTAATTCAATTGTGTTCCTTTTTCCTGTTTTATTTTACTTGCAATTTAAACCTGCTGTTAACTTAGAAAAAGCATGTCTAATTGAATTAACTATTTATTTGCTTAAACTGCCTTAATTGAATTATGTGAAGCATGTTAGATTAGAAGTACATGTTTACTTGATACGAAATTGAGCTTAATTGAGTATTCTTGTGTTGCTGCTGTGTGTTTTACTTTGGGACTACGGGACGACATCCCGGGAAATACCCTATATGTATTTATGATTTGAATTGAGGTGCAGGATACCGAGAGATCCCTGGCACGTATATTGAGGATACCAAGAGATCCTCGGGATACCAAGAGATCCCTAGCATATATTGAGGATACCAAGAGATCCTCGGGATACCAAGAGATCCCTAGCATATATTGAGGATACCGAGAGATCCTAGGGATACCAAGAGATCCCTGTCATATATTGAGGGTACTAAGAGATCCTCTGGATACTGAGAGATCCCCGGTTATTTCCTTGTGATTGTTTTTGCCTCTGTTTCAGTTATTGAATTCCTTGTTTTCCTGTATTAAATTCTTAGTGTTAGTTGTCGATTATACTGCTCATCTTATACTATCATATCTTATATTTTTATTTTATCTCAGTAGGGCCCTGACCTTCCTCGTCACTACCCGACCGAGGTTAGGCTTGGCACTTACTGAGTACCACTGTGGTGTACTCATGCCCCTTTCTGCGCATGTTTTTCATGTACAGATCTAGGTACCTTGACTTAGACTTACCATCTATGAGGCGAGGCGATCCTTCGGAGACTTCGAGGCATATCTGCCGCGTCCGCAGACCAAGGAGTCTCTCTCTATTCTCTCTTGTAGTTACAGCCCTTTTGTCTTTACTTGTTTTAGACTATTCTGGAGTTAGAGCACCATGTAATATCCTTAGCTTGTGATTCATAGGTTTCTGGGTTTTGGGAGAGATATATATTGGATTTGAGAGTTATGTTTTGTATGCCGAGCGACACTTTTAAAACGTTATTTTATTACATTATTTCTATTTTAAATTGTATTCTTTCGCAAATTGGTTTATCTTCCGCGTTTTAGGCTTACCTAGTCGGAGAGACTTGGTGCCGTCACGATGGTTCACGGAGGGCGAACCGGGGTCGTGACATGGGGTGTTAGTAAAATGGGGAATGGGTAAATTTTGATGTTTGCATGCAAGGGTAGAAAACCTACCTATAGGATTCAATGATTTATTTGCTATTTATGCCATTCAATCTCTATGTACACTGTAGAAATCATGTCATTAGGAGAAGAACACACTCACACTATTTGTTTACTAGAAAAGTATGAGCTCAAATGCTTCGATAATCCCTCTTTCTACATGTTATTAGAAAACCTTTCCATAGGAAATAAATATCATTGAACTTTCCTTCGATTTGCGTTGCTGCAGCATATCCACTAGAAATCATGCCTATAGGATTTTAATCATTTCATTTGCTACTACATCGCACTGTTCACCTAGAAAACATTCCTATAAGGTTAAAGCATAACAATAAAATCGACTCCAAGTTCTAATCGTTAGAGATCATGTCTATAAGATATAACTATCCGCCTTAATAATTATTAATGTTGTACTTCTCAACATCGTTTATTGCTCACTTTGGCCGCTGTCAAAAGCGTGAGTAGTTCTGGGCTTTTCTCCAATAGATTTCACTGTCACTTAGCGCGTAAATCACTTAGAAAGAGAATCTGTAGGTTAAATAATTGGAAATCCGCAACCTCAAATCAGCATGCAACAATCGAGTAATTATTTAGAGATAAGCAACACCTCACATCTGAAATTGCCTACATGTTTTAATTCCAAGTCACATAGAAATCATGTCTATAGGGCTTAAGGTTCTTAAATCTGACCAACCTAACATGAAAACCTATTTCGTGTGCATTTGTTGCTTGAGTGTGGAGGTTAACTTGAGCCCTTATCTGCCCATATTTAAAGCCCAATAAGTGTTTTGTATGTCGCCTAGTTTTGACATTTCTGAGCAGCCTAAGTAAGGTCTAGAACTATCAAGTAGAGGTCCAATACCTCCTGGACCATAGGTGTGGGACGGGTAGTGCACGCATAGAGCATGTCATAGAATTGAATTAGAGCGATTTTAGGCAAACAACTTTAACATAGTAATTGGGTAGCAGGAGATGATAGTCTGTGCCTGCTGAATAATATGAGTAACTCCTTACTTGAAGGGAGTTATAAAGTATTATTTATATTGCACGGGGTGATCCTTTAGGCTAAAAAACTTAGGACCCCCCTTTTATATGTTGCTATTAAATCAAAATAGTTGTATTCCTATATCCGTCTAATATCTGTACTAATCACGTTAAAATTAAATTCTTTGACTTTTTATATTTGATATTTGATCACTTAGCCTAATCGCAATCCACATAATCTTAAGTTTAGTCAAGACCCACAGTTGTGGACCTCAAAGAGTGCCTAACACCTTCTCTTTGAGGTAATTTGAGCCCTTACCCGATCTTTGGTGGCGTTGACCAGTCAAACAGAGTTATCTGTGTAATAGGTTCCCTAACGCACCTCAAAAATCAGTAGGTGGCGACTCTTCTTCTTTTAGCACTCTATCTCCCATCCTAAAAGGAGTTGTCACAACGTCGAAACCCGCTTTCGCGAGAAAGGGGTACGACGACATGGCGACTCTGCTAGGGATTTACACTTAGGCTCTTACCATAATGAACTTGGCTTATGTGGAATAGTTTTCTTTGTTATAAAACGTACATTCCTTTTCCATCTTTATTTGCTAAATTTTGCTATTACATGCACATCCCTTACCCGTTCATCTTTGTACGTTTAAACCTGTTATAACATGCACATCCCTTCCCTTCTCCACTTTTATTTGCTTAAATTTGTTATAACATGAACATCCCTTTACCCATACACCTTTATTTGCTATAACTGCTTTTCATTTGTTTAAAGGCTGCTATATCATGCCGCTCCCATCCCTACTCCCTTGTTTGTTTATCATATTTACACATATATTCCATGAACTAACTTCTTCCTTTGTTTTTCTTTTATGTTTTATCTTAATACTGTATTTACCAATTTTTACATATTTATCATGCAAATATTTGGCAATGTGTTATTATCTCTGCATTAAGCATGCTCTACATCATACTCCACTCGTGCCAATTATCAACATAGCAGTGCTTGATGAGTGTCCACGCTCTTCCAAAATTACCCTTTTAAATCGGAAAGGCTTATTTGCGATAGACTAGTCGATCAGCGGTGCAGTCGACGATCCCATGCCTTTCCCTCTCAAGTTGTTCACTTGAGGGTACTGGTCTAGGCCATTCTAGAAACCATACTCCAATATCAAATGTACATGCATCATGTTAAACCTAGTACGGGTTAGAACGTTGTTAACGTGATATCCCGCTAAGATAAGCCTTGTCTAAAGTCCGACATGATTTCCACAATCCCAATGGACACCATCATGTTTATGTGCATTACTTGGAGAAAAATATGCCAATATGTTAATCATTATTGTGTAAGTGGTCGAATCTGGAGGGCAAAAGGGCAAACTCTATTCGTTTGCAGAAAATGAAGCACGAAGTCCCCAGGTTCGGCATGGTCCAAAACATCCCACCTCTGCTACTTGATTAGTGGAAAAATATCACGCCTAGCGACAAGAATCACGTGAGAAGGGTCCTTGGTAATTTGCCCTCCTTGTTAGACATATGACCGAATAGAGCATTGATTGAGGCTGCTACTATGTTTTGGGATAAGAAAAGGGCTATATTCTGCTTCGGTGACATAGAAATAACTCCTCTCTGAGAGGAAATAGGAGGTTTCGCTAAGCTTCCATTGGATAGTCCCGGGTTATTAGTGCTAGAGAATTTCACCCCTCGCTGTTTTCTGAAAATGCTGGGTTTCAAGAAAAATGATGAGTTGCTCTGTTTGAAAAAGTCATTTGAATTCCTTTATGAGCGTTATGGGCACAACAAATCATATCGCCTTCATCATGATGAACTTGCCATTACTTCCTTGGGTTGAATGCACCGTTGAGTTTATGTGTTCATTGTCTGCTTTTTAGGATTATTGATATTTCTCATGAAAGGGGGAAGGACCCATACTCATATAGCCATGGTCATCAGGACCCTAATGGAAGGCATCGAGGGACAAAACTATACTATTATCCCTATGATCTTAGCTGAAATTTACCGCGCTCTAGATCGGTGCAAATAGGGATTCGGGCACTTCGAAGGTTGTAATCTGTTACTACAAGTCTGGTTGTTAGAACATTTCCAGAAGGGAGAATATTGCCAAGAGCTTCTGCGTCGACCGTTAAATGAATACATAGCTTACCATCACCCAAAGAGAATGACATTTAACTCAGACAGGTTTGCACAACCTAAAAATGCTGTGAGTTGGGTGCGTTTCTTCAGCAATCTGATAGACGAGCAGGTACATTGGATGTTTGAATGGTTTCCTAGCAATGAGTTCATCATTAGGTCAAGAGAGACTACTAATCTAGTACTGATCGGGTTGAGGGGAATCTATCCTTATGCCCCTATAAGGGTAATGAGACAAGCGGGAAGAAAACAGGTTATACCTCGGGTTCCCAACATGGTCCAGTACAAAACAGATTTTAAAGGGGAGGTTATTCCATTCAAGTTCGAGGCACAACATATGTGGAACCAGAAGGTCATTATGGAAAAGGATACCATTGAGCCTGACAGATATCATGTCGGTCATGTATATTTATATCCATCATGGTTGGTAGATAACATAGTAGGAGACATTAAGCCGGGAATTAATCTAAAAAACAGGATCATAAATGACACTGCTAAAGTACAGGTCAAGTATACAATATAGGAGGTTACGCAAAAGGGTCTTCGAGTTTGAAGCAAGGCATCTGGAATAACACAAAGTGGATATGGAAGCAATCAACGAATAGTGGGAAATTGCCACTAAATCAACAGAAAGATTAGAATATTTGGAGCAAGGGTTGATGGATCTTGAAGGAAAGATGAGAAAGAAGCTTTCAGATAGTCAGAACACGGATGACAATGAAGGGGGCATCTAGCAAAGGCTTACCTACTGTTGGATATGCGTGTCTTGGGGAATCTGATCGATGGAGTCAAAAGACCAAACACGGGGAAGGTCCTTCTAGGACCAAGTAGATTAGTAAATGATGCTCTTTATTGCTTTCTATCTTAGTTTTAGATTTTGATTGTAATAAGGCAAATGCCATTAGTAACTTTCTTATTATTGTCGTTTTAGTAAGGATTTGATTCATTTTCACATTAATGAAATGACACAATTATTGGCATCAATTTTCTCCAAGTTTATGTGTCGCTTAGTCCTACCTCGGGCACAATGAGGTTATCGAGTTAGGACATGAATTTATTACAAAGCATGTTCAGTATTGCAAGTAGTCTTTCAATATCCCTTACTGACTTGGTTAACCACCTTTTGTTTTTCTTTCTTCTGATTATTCTCATTCCCCAAGGTTGGTTCGTGCATACTAGCATTATCCGCATATCACACTAGATCCAGAGGTCCTCCACCCCCTCCTCCACCAAGTGATCCTAAAGTCAAAAGCAAAGGGAAAGGAAAAATGGATGATTTAAGCGGTATCAGAAAGGACAATGCAGAAAACGTTGAAACTTCAGATGGTCGGAGTACTCTAGCATAGAATGAATTGGTCCTATGCCTAGAACAGAAAATACTGGAGCTACAAAGAGAACTTGAGCAGGTCTGGAACTTGGCAAACCTTTCCCTCATCCTAAACGTCCCTGATATCAACCAACAAAACACAAATGCCCAAAAACCCGGCACCTCCCCAAAACACACAAAACCAAAATACACCGCCAAACCCTCCTCATCACATCAATACACCACTCCTCCCCAGAACCATAACCCTCCACCGGTACCTACTCCTCAACAACACCATGACCATCTAAGTCAATATCCCCAAACCACCACTTACCACACTCCTCAAAATGCACCGTAACCTACTCCTGATCCCCAAAACTCAACCAATGACCAGCATTATGCCCAGATTCCCGCAGTTACCAAACCAATCCAATATATGTGGAAACTTTACCCCACACCCCATAACAAACCCTGCATATACCAGAATCCACTGAGAAGGACTTGCTCATCAAGAACATGGTGGAAGAACTCAAGAAGCTCACTAGCAGAGTTTAGAGTGTCGAAGGTGGCAAGGGAATTGAGGGTTTGAATTATGAGGTCTTGTGCATACAACCAGATGTAGAACTACTGGAGGGTTACAAACCTCCCAAGTTCGAAATGTTCGGCGGAACTGGTGATCCGAAGGTGCATCTAAGAGCATACTGTGAAAAACTTGTAGGGGTTGGCAAAGATGAACGAATTCATATGAAGCTGTTAATAAGGAGCCTCATTGGAGATACTTTGTCTTGGTATATCAGTCAGAACCCAAAGAAGTGGGTTAATTGGGTGAGCATGACGTCAGATTTCATGGATCAATTCAGATTCAACACAAAAAACGCATCAGACGTTTTCTACATTCAAAATCTCAAGAAAAAATCAACGGGAACCTTCCACGAGTATGCTACTCGATGGAGGTTTGAAGTTGCAAAAGTAAGGCCGACACTCGAAGAAGAACATATGAATAAGTTTTTCATCAAAGCTCAAGACCCGTAATACTACGAAAGGCTGATGGTTATTAAAAACCATAAATTCTCTGACATCATCAAAATGAGAGAAAGAACAGAAGAAGAGATCAAGAGCGGAATGGTGACAAATTTCGAAGCACTCCAGGTCACAAATAAAGCTTTGCAGTTAGGAGGTATCTCCAAGAAGAAAGAAGTGGGTGCAGTAATGGTAGCCCAAGGTCCGAAGTCTCCTCTCACATACCAAACACCTCCACCCACATACCAGCCTTCACCCCCCAGATACCAACAACCTGCTGCCACCTACCACACTTATATAACCCAACCCGCATATTACCACTCACCGCCACCAGCCCGCCAAAATTATCAAAAACCAAGACCAAATTTTGATCGCAGACCATCTAGACAATACACTCCGATTGCTGAACCCATAGACCAACTATATGAGAGACTGAAGGCTGCCGGTTACGTCACTCCCATTCTCGCTGTTTCTATGGAAAACTCTTCTTAATGGATTAACCCAAACAAGACATGTGCTTATCTCTAAAGCATGATGGGTTATACCATTGATGAATGTCGCACTCTGAAGGACAAGATCCAAACATTAATCAACACTAAAGTCATATAGGCAAAGAAGGCTGTACCTAATGTTCGTAATAATCCTCTCCTAGATCACAAAGGTGAGTGAGTAAATGTGATAGAAACCGATGAAGAATGGGATCCGGAAGGGTCAATTGGACTCATTCGGGAGGGGGATGATCCTAAAACATCTCTAGTCACCCTCACACCCATTTAGTACAAACCCAAGCACCGATGGAATTTGAGGTAGCCACACCAACATCGTTTGAAGTTGAGGTAACCAGACCCTTCACTGTGATGGTAGCACCTACACCATCTTATAAGTCTGATGCTATACCATGGGATTATATTGCGGAAGCAAGAAGGAAAGGAAAAGCAAAAATGGAAGAAACTGGTGCAGCACAAGACATGACTAGAACTAGTAGGGTTTACACACCCGAGCACTTTAGAGGAACAAGCAAGGAAGCTGCATCTAAGCCGCCTGTCATTGAAACTGGCCCTGACAACCTTTGGAGAAAAGTTCAAGTGAGAGAATACTCTGTGGTTGACCATTTGAACAAAACTCCGGCTCAGATATTCATTTTATCACTGCTGCAAAACTCCGAGACACACATGAATGCCCTGATGAAGGTGCTGAGTGAAGCCTATGTACCCACCAACATCACCAGTGGAGAAATCGCCAACATGGTTGGCAGGTATTTGAGAACCGCAAAATCACTTTTCATGAAGACAAGCTGCCACCGGAAGGACTAAGTCACAATAGGACACTACATATTGCAGTGCAATTTGAGGACAAATTCATTGCCAGGGTCTTGATAGATGGGGGCTCGAGTATCAACATATGTCCAATGACTACTCTGAAGAGGTTGGGTAAAGGCCTGCACGAGATATGAGCAGGATATATGAATGTGAAGGTGTTTGATGGATCTCAAAAGGCCACAATCGAAGAAATTAACCTCAGCCTACAGACGGGTCCAACTTGGTTCGATGTTGAGTTTCAAGTGCTCGATATATCTTCTACCTATAACCTGTTGTTGGGATGGCCCTGGATACATGCCGCTGGGGTAGTAGCTTCCACTCTGCATCAAGCTGTGAAATTTGAATAGAACCATCAGGAGGTGATCATCCATGGAGATGGGAGTAATCCCATTTATACCTGTCAGACTGTTCCAGTCATTGAGAACATGAAGAAGTTGGTTGGAGAAACATATCACCGCATTGAGCGCGTCAACGCAATTGAAAAAGACAAATGGTGGAGCAACAAGATAAAAATCATATTGCTATGGACAGGGTATGAGCCTGGCAAGGGTCTCGGCAAGAATCTCCAAGGGATCACCAAACCAGTACAGCTGAAGCGTTATGGTACAACATTTGGGCTCGGGTATGAATACACTTGGAAAGAGTACCAGTATTGATCGCCTCCATGGCGTGGTCCTTATTATCAATTGGAACAACCAGTACCACGTTTGCACCAGACATTACATCAAGCTGACATGATGCGGGGGTCTGAAGAAGATGAAGCTTTAGCTGGCATAAGGAAGCTCTTTCTAGGTGATAAGGACATGGATTGCAGTACGATAGTTGAGGAGGAGGAGGAGGTCCTAGTCAGACTGTGGAGAAAGGAGCTATTCTCAAGAACTAGATTGCTATACCATCGCAGGACCATCGAGTTCCTGGGTTGGCTGGCAATTAGCATCAGTTATTTTAGAGCAATTTTACGAGCATCTAAGACATTTGTAGTATTTTGTTTTGAGTGTATTTTGTTTTGAAATAATTGCTCGAATCATCGAGCCATACTTGTTTGACGTTATCAAGATTTTTATCAATGCATTGCTATTTTTAGTATTTATTATTATTCTTTACATTTTCTCTCTACATTGTTATTATTACTTATCCCGATGAAACTACGACTGTGATATGTAATGAGACAACACAACTTAAGGATAGTGATTCAGAGGATCTGGAAGAGGATATAATACCAGAGGAAATTGTCAGAGAAGTGGAAAACTTTGAAAACAAACCTAAGTCTAATTTGGATGAGACCGAGACAGTTAACTTAAGAGACTCTAAAACAGTCAAGGAAACACGTATAAGCATTCATCTATCACCGTCTGAGAAGGAAGAATACATCCGGTTCCTGAAAGAGTATGAAGATATTTTTGCATGGTCCTACAATGATATGATTGGTTTGAGCACATCCATAGTGGCTCACAAGCTACCTAGCGATCCCATGTATCCACCTGTAAAACAGAAACTTAGAAAATTCAAGCCAAATATGAGTTTGAAAATAAAAAAGGAAGTCATAAAGCAAATCAAAGCCAAGGTTCTCAGAGTGGTTGAGTATCCGACTTGGTTGGCCAACATCATGCCAGTCCCGAAGAAAGATGAGAAAATCAGGGTGTGTGTCGGTTATCGGAATTTAAATAGAGCGATTCCCAAAGATGATTTCCCATTGCCCAATATACACATACTAATCGACAATTGTGCCAAAAATGAACTCCAGTCTTTTGTGGATTGCTTTGTGGGGTATCATCAGATCTAGATGGATTAAGAGGATGCCGAAAAGACAGCCTTTATCACACCATGGGGGATGTACTGCTATAAAATGATGTCTTTTGGCCTGAAGAATGTTGGAGCCACCTACATGAGAGCTATGACAACTATTTTCCACGATATAATACACAAGAAAATAGAGGTGCACGTAGATGACATCATCATCAAATCCAAAAGAAGCAAAGATCATATAGCAGACTTGAGGAAGATCTTCGATTGGCTTTGAAGATACAATATGAAATGGAATCCCGCAAAGTGTGCCTTCGGAGTCCCCGTCAGAAAATTGCTAGGATTCATCGTCAGCCACCGAGGGATTGAATTGGACCCGTCAAAGGTTAAAGCTATCCAGGACTTGCCACATATGAAGAACAAGAAAGATGTGATGAGTTTCTTAGGGCATCTTAACTACATCAGTCGTTTCATAACACAATCAATTGTGATTTGTGAACCAATTTTCAAAATGTTGAAGAAAGATGCTGCAACAAGCTGGACTAAAGAATGCCAAAAAGCCTTCGACAAAATCAAGGAGTATTTATGCCTACACCACATATCTCATATCAAGGATGGATCCACTGAAATACATCTTCCAGAAACCCATGCCTACGGGAAAGTTAGCAAAATGGCAAATATTGTTGAATGAGTTCTATATCATCTATGTAACTCAAAAGGAGGTCAAAGGACAAGCATTGGCGGATTATTTGGTAGAAAATTCTGTAGATGAAGAATACAAACGGTTGAAAGCATATTTTCTCGACGATGAGGTATCATTTGTGGGAGAAGATATCACCGAAGCCTACAAGGGTTGGAGAATGTTCTTCGATGGAGCTGCAAACTTCAAAGTAGTAGGTATTAGAGTTGTCTTAGTGTCAGAAACAGGCCAACACTATCCGGTATTTGTAAAACTTAGGTTTCCATGTACCAACAATATGGCAGAATATGAGGCTTGCATCTTGGGACTCAGTTTAGCTATTAACATGAATGTTCAGGAATTTCAGGATCGCATTGTTTGTCGATTCGGAGTACCAAAATCAATCATCACCCATAACGCCGCTAGCCTTAATAGTGATCTGATGAAGTCTATGTGTGAGACCTTCAAGATCAAGCATAAGAATTCCACAGCATACAAGTCGCAAATGAATGGAGCTGTAGAAGCCGCCAATAAAAGCATCAAGAAGATATTGAGGAAAATGGTAGATAATTAGAAACAATGGCATGAGAAGCTGCCATTCGCTTTGCTTGGATATCGCACCATAGTTCGCACATCGACTGGGGCAACTCCTTATTTATTAGTTTACGGTACTGAAGCGGTTATCCCTGCAGAAATAGAAATCCCTTCTCTAAGAATCATACAAGAAGCTGAGCTCACCAACGTAGAATGGGTACAAAGTTGCTATGAACAACTGGCCCTCATTGATGGAAAAGAATGAATGTAGTATGTCACTGTCAACTCTACCAGAACAGAATGGTAAGAGATTTCAATAAAAAGGTCAAACCAAGGCAATTGGTGCTAAAACGGATCTTCCCACATCAGGATGAAGCCAAGGGGAAGTTTTAACCTAATTGGCAAGGTCCCTACATGGTTCACCGAGTAATAACAGGAGGAGCACTCATACTTGCAGAAATGGATGGAGAAATTCAGCCAAAACCTGTCAACTTAGACGCAGTCAAGAGATACTATGTTTAGGATTGTTCACAGTTCTTCATTTGATGTAACTGAACTACGCTTGACTTGATTCCCATTTAAGAGGGGATACGTAGGCAGCCCTGTGGGTTGGATCACATCTTAATAAAATCTTCATTCTTGGCATGATCAGAAACTAGGCCAGAATTTTGAGGGCAAGTCCAGCCAACTTCGTCATATGCAAAACAGACAAAGTATTGTTAGAAGTATTGCAGACCTTCAAAATTCTGAAGCAAGGAGGTCGCAATGTCTCTAAAACATGTCATAGTCATCAGTTCATCTAAATTAATTGATATCACATCCAAATTTCAAATAACTATATTTATCAAATGCATGCATATTTTTCGAAAACTTCATTTCTATGACAGTCGGATGTTATCCAGGGTAACTCAAATAGGATCTCAAGGCAGGAGCAAATATAGAGCAAGAAAACGAAAGCGCGAACCAACCTTCCCCCACAAAACTCACAATTTTTCTTTGGATGGAGGCATAATAAGGCAACGATATTCGCAGATACATCAAGTCACTACCTTCACGACAATAAATTATCTCACGACAAACATCTTCAGCTAAGAAATACTTTATTTCTCACTGTCACTCATCGTTTTCTTGCATGAGGCTAAGCACTACCTCCCTAATTGCATAAGGCTAAGCACTGCCTTTCCCTGTACGAGACTAAGCATTGTCTCCCTCTTTGCATGAGGCCAAGCACTGGCTCCCCAATTGCATAAGTCTAAGCACTGCCTTTTCTTGCATCGAGACTAAGCATTGTCTCCTATTCTTTGCATGAGGCTATGCATTGCCTCCCAATTGCATAAGGCTAAGCACTTTGTTTCCTTGCATCGAGACTAAGCATTGTCTCCTATTCTTTGCATGAGGTTAAACATTGCCTCTCTAATTGCATAAGGCTAAGCACTGCCTTTCCTTGCATGAGACTAAGCATTGTCTCCCTCTTAGAATGAGGATAAGCATTGCCTTCCCAATTGCATAAGGCTAAGCACTGCGTTTTCTTGCATCGAGACTAAGCATTGTCTCCTATTTTTTGCATGAGGCTAAGCATTGCCTCCCTAATTGCATAAGGCTAAGCATTGCCTTTCCTTGCATGAGACTAAGCATTGTCTCCCTCTTTGCATGAGGCTAAACATTGCCTCCCCAATTGCATAAGGTTAAGCACTGCCTTTCCCTGTATGAGACTAAGCATTGTCTCCTCTTTGCATGAGGCTAAGCATTCCCTCCCTAATTGCATAAGATTAAGCATTGCCTTTCTTCGCATCGAGACTGAGCATTGTCTCTTATTCCAGTATGAGGCTAAGAATCCTCCCTAATTGTCACGACCCTAAAACCGACCCGGTGTGATGGTGCCTATAGTGAAACTAGGCCAGCCGACACAAATCCCGAATTCAATCAGTATTCAATAAAAGTCATTTTTAAGCCATTAATTAATCAATAATCCTATAATGTAAGTCTAAATGAATAGTGCGGAAACAAAATACACAAGCCCGACATCGGGGTGTTACAAGTTAAGAGCATCTACTAAGGTCTGAATACAATGAAAAGTCTGAAAATGTACTAAATACAGTCTAATGAAAATAAGAGGGAGAAAAGCAGTGCTGCAAACACCGACAACTGCCTTGCCAACTCTGATAACTCTACCACTGAGAAATCAACACCCGCTACCGGGTTTAGAAATACCTGAATCTGCACACAAGGTACATGGAGTAATGTGAGTACTCCAACTCAGTAAGTAATAAGAGTAAATGAAAGCTGAGTAGTAAGAAAACACGTAAACCACGTCAAAGCGCTACAACAAATGCAGGATATTTCCAACACAGTACATAAACCATTTACTTCATAAATCATGCTCAGTTTCAGTAAAACCTTTCAAAACAACTTTCTATAGTTTCAAACGAGTGATAAAACAGTGAGTAAAAATGATGGAAAACGTAAATAGCCCCTCGGGCAAAACATGTATCATAAACCGCCCCTCAGGCATAATATCAACAGAACCAACCCCTCGGGCTACCTCACAATCACTCGCAATCAGCCCTCGGGCATAACATAAATCAAGAACCGCCCCTTGGGCAAACATGGATCAAGAACAGCCCCTCCGGCTCTAACATATCACTCACACTAGGTACCCGCGCTCACTGGGGGTGTACAGACTCTAGGAGGGGCCCCTTACGGCCCAAGCGCAATAACAAGCCATCTTGTGGCATAATCAAATAGGCTCTCAGCCTCATATCAAGCCACCTCATGGCGTAACAAATCAGGCCCTCGGCCTCATAATCATAAATCAGTGCCACACTACTGCGGCGCGCAACCTGATCCCATAATATCCTGAAAACATAGGCCCTCAACTTCACTCAGTCAGAAATCGGCCACTCGAGCAATAGTAAAACATGATGATCAACCCAAAATATCATTTAAAATATCAAAACGGAGTAAATATGGTTGAGATATGAAAACAGTAGAATACATCATGACTAAGTATAGATATGAAGTAAAAACAGTGAGGAATAGTAGTAAAAATTCCCTAAGGGTCCAAAACAATTTGGCACGAAGCCCAAATATGGCATTCATCCCAAAACATGGTAATAATTTCCAAACACAATGATATCAAACAATTTTCAATCAAATACGTGACTTAACAGTCATACGGGACGGACTAAGTTACAATCCCTAATGGTGCACGACCACACGCTCGTCATCTAGCGTGTGCATCACCTCATAGCAACACAACGACGTGAAATCCGGGGTTTCATACCCTCAGGACAAACATTTACAATCATTACTTACTTCTATCCGGTCCAACTCTAGCCCGCGATGCCTTTGCCTCTCGAATCAGCCTCCGAATGCTCCAAATCTAACCAAAATCAGTATATTCATCAATATATTCTAAAGTAATAAGCCCAAGCGAAAATAATCAAATTAGCTCAAGAATACTGAAATTGCTCAAACCTGCCCCCCGGGCCCACGTCTCAGAATCCGTCCAAAGTCTCAAAATCCGACAACCCATTCAACCGCTGACCGCACTTTTGGTAGCTGCACAAATAGGCTTTAGTATTTTAACCATAACTTTCTCAACAGATTTCCAAATTATGATTTCTATACCTTTCTGGAAACTAGACACGAAGGACTACAACTTGCGTTTTTGAATCATCTCAAAATTTCTTGTAGATCAAAAGATATAGGCTTCCGAAGTTGGACCAATGACCTGCAAATTCTTCAAGACCGCGGACCGTGGACCATTTTCCGCGTCCGCAGTAAAACCACTGCCCTCATCTATAAAACCACTACCCCCAGCGGTAAAACTTCCACCCCAGTTTTAAATTTAAGCACCAGAACCAATGATTGAGTTCCGGTAATGCCTGGACTCGCTCAAAACTCACCCGAGGCCCTCGGACCTCAACCCAAACGTACCAACACTTCCCATAACATCATTAACACTTAGTTGAGCCTTCGAATCACTCAAAACAACATCAAAACACCAAATCAACTTTGGATTCAAGCTTAAGAACTTAGGAACTTTCAAATTCCACAAACAATGCCGAAACATATCAAATCAAGTTCGGTTGACCCCAAATATTGCACACAAGACATAAATGACATAATAGAACTATTCCAATTTCCAGAATCAGGTTTTGATCCCGATATCAAAAAGTCAACCCCTCGGTCAAACTTCGAAACTTAAATTTCCGTTTTTAGCCATTTCAAGCCTAAATTTACCATGGACTTCCAAAATACATACCGAACATGCTCCTAAGTCCAAAATCACCCAACGGAGCTAATCAAATCATAAAAATTCAAATCCGATATCAAATACTAAGAAGTCAAAACTTGGTCAAACCTTCCAAATTTAAATCTTCAAGTTGAGAACCATTCTTCCATATCTATTTCGATTAGCCTGAAAGCAAAAACCGACGATTTACATGAGTCATAATACATCATACGGGGCTAGTCATGCCCGAGAATTAACGAGCGAAGTGCAAATGCAAAAAAACGACCGGTTGGGTCGTTACACTAATTGCATAAGGCTAAGCACTGCCTTTTCCTCAAGATAAATACTATATCCATTACACTATCTAAGACTTAGCACTATCCTGTATTCACCTGGGGCTAAGCACTGCCCTTATCGTACACAAGACTAAGCCTTGTCTTGTTTCATTTCGCATATGAACAAGTATCATATCTTTGCATTTCATGGGCTGCAACATCGGCATTTTGTCCAAAGTTGTCATAGTCTGAAGGCATCATCCTCATATCTGGAAGACACCATTCCATTATCTGAGGATCTCTCAAAAGTGCACATCACTATTCAAAGGCATCATAGTCTAGAGGCACCATCCTCACGGCCCGAGGACATCATTTCATGGCCTGTGAATCCCTTATCACACGATTCATGGCCCAGAACGTCACGGTCTAAGGACATCATCCTCACCGTCCAAAGACAGCCTTCATGGTTCAAAGGGAATTTGCATCATGTTTAAGTTCTCGCAATAATCCATATATATTTGCATGCATTGTGTTTTAATTTTTGCAGGTAATCCAGGAAGTAACAGTTCTTCAAACTGGAGCAATCTTCGCTCCAGTTTCTATTCATAACGTTTACATCCTGCAATTGTTTCAAACATAACCGACCACCATCAATTATCCGCTTTTACTCTATGACCGTTCAGATATTTTCTCTATAACACATCCATAATGTTTCAGATTCACATTGATGATGCCGCATAATTTCATCCCATATTTTCCTACCCAAAAGAACCCTTTCCAAAACATACGACCATTACTATAAAAACTCCATCGATTTCGTTCACCATTGGATCTAGAACTACACATGGCCTGATTCCCATGACACCAGGGATATGTAGGCAACTCAGGAACCATGGTTCGACCCCCATTTTTTCTAAATCACATCACCCCTCAATCAATTCGGCCAAAATTGGTCATCATTTTTTTACCCGACAACTCTTTCCTCATTCCCGAGTAAAGAGGGGCAGTTGTTGATACCCAATTTCAATAACTTCTTAATATATATATATATATATATATATATATATATATATATATAAACATCAATTTTGCAACAATATTTAGTTTACAAATTTATACAAGCATTTTCTATAATTTTCCATAATTTTTAGAGCTTTTAGATTAATTTTCTTGCATTTAAATTACATAAATACTTAGTAATTATCCCTTTAAATTATTTATGATGACTCAATCATCCAAAATTACTATTTTCTATCCCCATATATATCTCATAATATTTTCACTTCATTTTTTATATGATTACATTAGCATTTTAATGCTATTTGTACAATTTTGCAGTGATAGCCTATATTTATATACAAATGATCCTTATTTATATTATTTGCGTCAAAATAGTATTTTTTATGTTTATAATGCTAAATCATTATTGTAAATAATTTTAGTGCATAAAAATATTTTTTATTTATTTACTAATTATTTTTTATAAATTATTTTGATAAATTATATGTGTTTAAAAGGCTGGCCCAATTTTGAGTGAATATTCGGACCAAATTGGCCCAGTACTTTAGCCCAATAATCCTAGACTAAACAAAACAACCCCTTAACCCAAAACTCGGTTGGTACCCATCTCCATGACCCGCCCCATTCATTTTTTAATCATGGTTGTTGATCTCTCAAGATCAATGGCCCTCGTTCATTCTCCTCTTTTAATTAATCCAACCCAGAAACCCTAAGCCCATTTTCCCTGAGACACTGACTCTGTATCCTCTCTTCTTCTCTCCACAGAAACCTTAGCCGCCTCTCAAATCTCTCCAAATCCGTCTCAATCATGGATTCTTTCCATGATTCCTTGCCTTTTGTCTGTTATCTCATTATTCTCTACAAATCTATGGTATCACCCAGTACTTACCTAAATATGGCAAGTACTATCTCTTAGAATCTAGCCATTCAACTTCAACCTCTTGAATCAGGACAGTATTTGGTCCGCATACATCACGACCATGGCTATATGGGTCCGATTATCCAAGATTTCCGGCCAATCTTCCATTTCTGTCAACTAGAGTTTACATATTTTTTCCTAACCCAATTTTTATTGATTATGCATGTTATTACTTCCTTATTTATGTTTGATTTTAAAGTTTTCCTTATTTACTTGTTCAATCTATGTCACTATATAAACCCCTCTCTATTCCCCTTTGAGACAGACTTTAAATCGCTATACATTCACTAAAAATTGGAACTTTGTTCTGTGATTCCCACAATTCTCTTGCTCTGTACTTTGTTCTTGGCCGGCTGAAAGCCAAGGCCACTGAGATTCTATTATTCAAACTTTCTCTTGGTGCGAGCACTTCCCGGAGTTATTTTGAAGCTCTTGGGAACTTTGACGCATTGAGATTCTGGGTTCTTGTGGAATTTTTGTTCTTTGTTGTTGTTCGTTTAACTGGTAAGTCCCTAGGCCTTTGCAATTTCATTCTTTATGTGTATCTGACCTGCATGTGCTCTCGCTTCTGAAATCTATGGCTTAATGTGTTCCTAGGTTACTTTTATGCACAACTCTGTTAACTTTGCACTCGTTTTAAGACTCCTTAGCATTTAACTTCTCCTAATGCTTCTAGTTCTGAGATTGTTTATGCCTAACTTGGATAATCTCACCCTCTTAAGGTCGTTTAAATAGTGTATTGGTGCTGGAATGATCATGAATATGCTTACCTACTTTGTCCTGAATCTCCATAATGAACGCCTCACATCTGCAATAACCTATGACTTGTTTCTCTGTTATTTTGTCACTCAGCACGCTCACTTGATCCCATACTTCTTTAGTGATTGCTTGAGGTTTTGAAACAGTTATCTCAACATGTTTTCCCTACCATATTTGAACTGTTTCATGAAATTAGGATGAATCCCTAGCATAACTTGGACATTATTAGTTAATTGGTCTACTGTGTCATACCTGAAAGCCTCCATTTGCTATTTGACATGAGTTACTTTCCCACTTTGTTCTGAATCTCTATAATGATAGTCATGCATATGCAATGTGTCCAAAGACCTTTTCTATCAACTACGATCTACTCCTTCACAATATGTTTCTATTTTGTTTAGTCTTATACCCTTGATGAATGTTTGAAACCTTTAGAATGACCAGCTTAATTTATGTTTCCGTGCCATATTGACATAATTAAGATTTTTTGGCTTCGAATCTCTAAGTCAGTGCCTTACTTAAACCTGTTAGCATTATGCACCTGTGTATGATAACTTCTGTCAATCTTACAAACTTGTTTCTCCCCTAACTCTTTCAATATGTGGCTGTTTATGTGTTACTTTGCTAAGTGTTGAAATCCTGCTGAACCTGCTTCTAAGTCTTGTGACCTGCTTGATTAGCTGCTCTGTATGCTCAACTTTGCTATGTCTACTTTAAGTTATAAGTGTATTCCCTAAACTTCTGTCCCTTAACCATTGTTCACTCTCCCTTATTTGTTACCTATGCTATCATGAGCCTCTCATTCTTATCCGGTTGAAAGCCAAGGCTACCAAGGCTCTTACTACTGACCTCCATAGTGTGAGCATTGCTCGAGGTCCATTTGAGACCCTTGTGAACTTTGACATACTAGGATTTGGGTCTTTTGTTCACTCCCTCTACTACTGAAACTTGAATTATCCCACTCAATTCCTTCTTCCTATTGTCTAATTAACATGTAAGATGGTTAGTTTAAGTGCTTTAATGCATGGGTAATATGGTTGATCTACGGTTATGTGATTTGGCTTTGAGCTCTTCTATGGATTTTGAGCTTGTGTTGAGGAATATGGTTCCTTGTTGAAAATTTGGGTATACCATGAAAGAATTGTTAAAGGCTCAGACAGTGCTGGGTATCTCTTTTTGGCCTGTTGTGGGCCTATTGTCATTTTTTTGTATAATATTATAATCATATTCATTATTGGGCCTATAATAACTTTGTAATAAATAATTGGGATATTAGTAAAATGGGGAATAGGTAAATTCTGATGTTTGCATGCAAGGGTAAAAAACCTACCTATATGATTCAATGATTTATTTGCTATATATGCCATTCAATCTCTATGTACTCTGTAGAAATCATGTCATTAGGAGATGAACACACTCACACTACTTGTTTACTAGCAAAGCATGAGCTCAAATGTTTCAATAATCCCTGTTGCTACATGTTATAAGAAAACTTGCCCATAGGAAATAAATATCGTTGAACTTTCCTTCGATTTGCATTGCTGCAACATATCCACTAGAAATCATGCCTATAGGATTTTAATCATTTCATTTGCTACTACATCGCACTGTTCACCTAGAAAACATTCCTATAAGGTTAAAGCATAACAATAAAATTGACTCCAAGTGATAATCGTTAGAGATCCTGTCTATAAGATATAACTATCCGCCTTAATAATTGTTAATGCTGCACTCTCAACATAGTTTATTGCTCACTTAGGCTACTGTCAAAAGCATGGGTAATTCTGGGCTTTTCTCCAATAGATTTCACTGTCACTTAGCGCGTAAATCACTTAGACACAACATCTATTGGTTAAATAATTGGAAATCCGTAACCTCAAATCAGCATGCAACAATCGAGTAATTATTTGGAGATGAGCAGCACCTTGCATCTAAAATTGCCTGCATGTTTTAATTCAAAATCACATAGAAATCAGGTCTATAGGGCTTAAGGTTCTTAATTCTGAATAGCCTAATATGAAAACATGTTTCGCATGCATTTGTTGCTTAAGTGTGGAGGTTAACTTGAGACCTTATCTGTCCATATTTGAAGTTCAAAAAATGTTTTGTATGTTGCCTAGTTTTGAAATTTCTGAGCAGCCTAAGTAAGGTCTAGAACCACCAAGTAGAGGTCAATTACCTCCTGGACCATATGTATAGGACGGGTAGTGCACGCATAGAGTACGACATAGAATTGAATTAGAGCGCTTTTAGGTAAACAACTTTAATATAGTAATTGGGTAGAAGGAGATGATAGTCTGTGCCCGCTGAATAGTATGAGTAACTCCTTACTTTAAGGGAGTTACGAAGTATTATTTATATTGCACAGGGTGATCCTTTAGGCTAAAATACTTAGGACCCCCCTTTTATATGTTGCTATTAGATCTAAATAGTTGTATTCCTATATTCGTACTAAGATCTGTACTAATTGTGTTAAAACAAAATTCTTTAACTTTTCATATTTGCTATCGGATCACTTAGCCTAATCGTAATCCACATAATCTTAAGTTCGGCCGGGACCCACAGTTGTGGACCTCGAAGAGTGACTAACACCTTCTCTTTGAGGTAATTTGAGCCCTTACCCGATCTTTGGTGGCGTTGACTAGTCAAACAGAGTTATCTGCGCAATAGGTGCCCTAACGCACCTCAAAAATCAGTAGGTGGAAACTCTTCTTCTTTTAGCACTCTATCTCCCATTCTAAAAGGAGTTATCACGATGTCGAAACCTACTTTCGCGAGAAAACGGGGTGCGACAAGCACTCGTCACCTCGCATATACACCGCAACACATGAATTTCACATAGCACATAGTCCGAGGGGTCCTAATTCCCTCAACTCAAGGTTAAACTCACCACTTACCTTGCCCCAAAATCGACTCAAAGCTCAACCACAGCTTTTTATTTCGAACAAGCCTCCGAACCAATCAAATCTAGCAATTTAACAACCAAACGATTCATAATAAGCCTTAGGAACTACCCACGAATGAAAGAGGTTCAATTTAGGTCATTATTGAAATAGTCAACTCCCGGTCCCACTTGGTCCAAATCTAAAATTCGGACCAAAACCTGATACCTATTCACCTCCGAGCTCGGTTATGTAATTTATTTCAAAATCCTACCTCAATTTGATGTCTATATTCCAATTTTACAAAAATTTCTAATTCTACCCCAATTCTCAATTTCTACCATGAAAATCCTAGATTTTAGGTTGAAATCTTATGAAATGTAATAGATAATTGAAAGAAAGTACGTTAGAATCACTTACCAACGAATTGAGGAAGAAGAGTTCTTGGAAAAATCGCCTCTAAGGTTTCTAGGGCTGGAAATTGGAAAGAATGAGGAAAATTCCATGTAACCCACTTTTTGATTAGGCACAGATGTCGCAATTGCAACCTGGTGTTCGCAAATGCAAACCCCGCAAATGCGAATAAACCTTCAAAAATGTGAAGTCTTCACATTCTTGTTGCCTTCGCAAATGAGAACCATATGTTCACAAATGCAAACCTGAGGGGATGGTCCCCAGACGCACGAAAGTCCACCCCCTAGCCCCTGCTCGCAAATGTGAGGCTCGCATTTGCGAGCCAGACCACGCAATTGCGAAGTCTGCAGCAAACACCAGAAGCACAAAGGCTTCAGCTATGATTCTAAGTCCAAATCTACTCTGTAGCCTATCCAAAACTCAGCCGAGTCCCCGGGGCTCCAAACCAAGCATGCACACAAGTCCAAAAATATCATACGGACTCGCTTGCGCAATAAAATATCTAAAATAAAACCTAGAACTACGAATCGGATAAAAAATCAAATGAAATTTTTAATGAAACTTTAGAATTTCTATTTTAACAACTAGACGTCTGAATCACGTAAAACCAACTTTGTTTTTCACCAAATTTTACACACAAATTATAGATATAGTAATGAATATATACCAAGTTCGTAAACCAAAATCCGGGCCCGGTAGCAATAAGGTCAAACCTTGGCCAAATCTTTGAATTCATTAAACCTTTAAACTTCAAATTTTCGATAAAATGAGATAACCCGAGCTAGGGACCTCCGAATGGGCATACGCCCAGGTCCCAAATCATGATACAGACTCACCTAGACCGTTAATATATGGATCCAAGTCTGTTTGCTCAAAACGTTGGCCGAAGTCAACTCAAATAGATTTTAAGGCATAATTTCACGTTTTAACAATTTTTAACTTAAAAGCCTGTTACATCCCGCATTTTCGTATGTTAAAGTTTTGTCTTCAGTTAATTGACGTAGACTCGGGGATGAGATTTTCTTGAGATTATAAGCATTATGCTATTTCAAACACATGATGAGTAAATTCGTGAGGAGATAAGGTAAGCAAAAAGCAGAAAATGAGTTTCGTTAAAGGTTGTCGATTTGGAATATAATACGGTCCGAGCCAAAATACCCGATGTTTATAGACTAGTGTTATACAAGGTACTCCATGACCATGATAGTAGGGTACATAATTTCACGACCCAAATTGGAGGATCATGACTAGCACCCGGGCCATACTTGCCGAGCACCAACATACATTTTATCTAACCTTCCTTATTATCTTTAAGGGCCGACGAGATACATATATATACACAAACATTAAAACATACGCCTTTGTGGGCATCATCATCATATCATACCTACCGTAATAGGCTCGATAAAACATACCCGGCCACGTTGAGCTCGGTAAAATCCAACTAATTAGTGGTACAATAGGTGCCATACCCGGCCGACTATAGCGTGGCTCGGTAGAGTAAAATAGATACATATATATATATATAATGCATGCATGACTCATTGAAATCATATTCTGAACCTTTCGGAGTGACGTAAGATCGATATTCTCCGTGCATGTTATTAGGACTAAATCTTCATCAAGAATCTTATAAGAATAAGGAAGTACCAACAACATTAATAGCATAAAAATAGGAGAAGCAACCTCAACATCAATTGTTCCATAAGAAGGGAAATAATGCATGTACTGCGAGCTTCTAAGAGTAGCGTATCTTTGGAAGCTCGTTCATTGCATTATATACAATGAGTCGTGCAAAATAAGGAAAGGGATAGCCTCAAATACCTTGTATATGTACTACCCAACCTCAAGCTATGCAAATGTCACAACTCCTTAGTATACAATAAGAGAAATGACACTATCGTTATAGTTTAAGCATCGTAATTATTATGTATCGACTACAACCTATTTTATGATGAAACGGACAGGACCTACCCTATATATATGACTTCACACAAGTCAAAACAATCACCAAACAGCCCAACATACCCCTATCACTTCATACACAACACGACAACTATAATAATGTCAAATAATCCGAAAATATTGCGACGAACGACCAACAAACAACCCGGCCATTATGTGGTGTTTCTCCACACCCTTTCTCCTCTCAACTTTGTAAAATTGGTAGCAAAATAGACAACCCAATAGAAATATGAAATAGCCCACAAAATAGTCCCACAAATTCAGCAACTCAAAATTAATTTTTCAGTTTACTTAAATACGTTTAGACTTATCTTTTCTTTCAAATTGAGAAGCACGACCAAAAGTACATAATTATACCTCTTATCCAATAAACCAGCCATGAATTAAACTTAATAATAAGTTCACAATCAGCCAACCATGTCGCAACAACAAACAACATACCACTATTTCGAAACTCGCTAGGTCTAGTCTTTACGATCGAGTTGAAACTTGCAAACGCATAGATAATGGAAGGAGAAGCATAACCTTACCTTTTACTGAGTATAACCCACAAAACCTGGTCCTTCATCATCAAAAATCAGTTCCTCAATGCAGCTATAGGAAGGAGAAAGAGAAACTAGCAAGCTGTCCGGACTTTTCGGCACTAGAATACCCTAGGGTTTGTGTGGGATTTTTGGGGAGGAGTTGCAGGGGTTCAATTTGGTTTTCAAGATCTGAAATATGGGTGAAATAATGAGTTGATAAGCCCTTAAAAGTCCCCTCTTGGCTGACTTTGGGGCTTTTTATTGAGTCCTCTCATTTTGGCAAGTAGGTGATACACCTATTTGTCACCTACCAATCTGCGCAGTCTCGCAAAAATGCAAATTTATCTATACTCCAATATCGTATTGACAAACGGTTTAATGCAGTTGGAAATTAGACTCATAGATCTCCAATTTTGTGGGAGTTCATCCCCTAATTCCAAGTAAATTGGGAGAAAATCTTAGTAACATTTGACCTAAAATTTAAGAAAAATTATGAACATAAGTTGCGACAACTTTTGTCGACTTTTGTTTCATAACTCGTTTGACTTCAAGACTTAATATACGGATATTATATGATTCAAATACCTTAAAACATGACCTCTTGAGAATATTATCACCCCTAGGTTTACCCAAAAATATGGGTTACAACATCCTTGATTCGTTTAACTTCTAAACTTGTTAAGCACCCTTATACACCCTTGTATCATTTAAGACCAATAGGATTAACTTCTTATCATTGCAAAGATAATCTCTTATCAGATTTACATTGACTAACTTTTGGCATGAACCAACGTACGTGAATATGGGTTGTAACACTCTCCCCATCTTAGGAACATTCGTCCTCGAATGTAAGGGTTTATAGGGAGTCTAACTCATCGTGTATTCCAACGGAAATTTCCAGCCGAGTTTCCCCTATAAAATAGACACTAGCCACACTTGCAAGCAGTTAAACCCAGCATATAGTCTCATAAGGCTATTCCAAGCATTATGGATATGTACGTTATCTGTGTATCACCATTTTATATTAAGGAAGAGTATTCTCAAGCTACTACTTACCTCATAGAACCATTTCACCTTCTAATGCGTCCTGCGTCCCCCTGGCATCCTCGTTATCTTGAATCTGGAGCAAGTAACGGTATTTAGACTTCATCTCCTCTTTTGTTTCCCATGTCATTTCTTCCCTGTTCTTGTTCCTCCACAATACTTTGACGGAAGCTACATCCTTTGTTCTCAGCTTGTGGACTTGTCGATCTAACATAGCCACTAGCACTTCTTCATATGATAGATCCTCTGTAACTTGTACATCTTTTATAGAGATGACTTGAGAAGGGTCTCCAATGCATTTCCTCAACATAGATACATGGAATACCGGGTGGACAAATTCCAATTCGAATAGCAATTCTACCTCATAAGGAACCTGTCTAATTCGTCGAAGAATTTTGTATGGAGCGATATACCGCGGACTCAGCTTACCCTTCTTCCTAAAACGCATAACACCCTTTATCGGCAAGATCCTCAGGAAAACCCAATCACCCACCACAAACTCCAGATCACGACATCAGACATCGAAATAAGACTTTTACCTGCTTTGCACCGTCCTCAACCACTCTTATATAGTTTCACCTTCTTGATGGCTGGTGAATCAAATCTGGCCCATATAGTTCTTTTTCACCGATTTCGAACCATCCAAGTGGTGATCTACATATCCTCCCATATAGTGCTTCGTATGGGTCCATTTTAATACTTGAATGGTAGCTATTATTGTAGGCAAATTCTATGAGTGGAAGATGGTCATCCCAACTCCCCTTGAAATCCAGAACACATGCTCGTAGCATATCTTTAAGTTTCTGAATGGTACGTTCAGCCTGTCCGTCAGTCTGTTGATGGAATGCAGTGCTGAGATTCACTTATATGCCTAAACCCTTCTGAAAAGACCTCCAAAAGTTAGCCGTAAATTGCACTCCTCGGTTTGATATAATAGATACTGGCACACCATGAAGCCTAACAATTTCCTTGATATACAACTTCGTATAATCTTCAGCTGTGTAAGTTGTCTTAACTAGTAGAAAATGGGCACATTTTGTAAGTCGATCAACTATCACCCAGATAGAGTTAAACTTATGATAGGAGCGAGGTAATCCAATAATGAAGTCCATATTAATCACCTCTTATTTCCAGGCCGGAATCTTTATATTCTGAAGCAATCTATTGGGTTTCTGATGCTCAACCTTTACTTGTTGACAATTAGGACACTAGGCTACAAATTCTACAATAAACGTCTTCATGTTATCCCATCAATGCTGCTCCTTAGCGTCATAATACATCTTTGTCGAGCCAGTATGGATGGAATGTCGGGATTGATGAATCTCAATTATAATCTTCTCTCACAACCCTGCCACATTAGGCATACATAATCGGCCCTGGTATCTCAGTGTCCCTTCTCCTCCAATCTCGAAAGCCATAATTTTACATTGTTGAATGCTCTCTCTCACTCTTACTAAGGTAGGATCTTCGTATTGCCGTGCTTTTACCTCGGCTACCAAAGATGATTCTGCTGTATTCTGTACAGTAACACCTCTGTCATCAAAGTCTAACAATCTGATTCTCATATTGCCAAGCTGATGAAGCTCTTTAGTCAACCCTTGTCTACCTACCTCAATGTGTACTAAGCTTCCCGTTGACTTACGACTGAGCGCGTCTGCCACAACATTGGCTTTACCGAGATGGTACAATATCTCGACATCGTAATCTTTCAGTAATTCAAGCCACCTACGCTGCCTCAAATTCAACTCCTTCTGCTTGAAGATGTATTGTAAATTCTTGTGATCTGTGTAGATGTCAACATGGATGCCATATAAATAGTGTTGCCATATCTTCAAAGCATATATTACTACAAGCAATTCCAAATCATGGGTCGGGTAATTGTTTTCATGCTTCTTCAATTATCTTGATGCATAAACAATCAGCTTCCCATGTTGCATCAATACGCACCACAAACCTATACTTGAGGTATCAAAATATACCACATAACCTTCTGTTCTTTCTGGGAGAGAGAGCACTGGCGCGGATGTTAGTCGATTCTTTAGCTCCTAAAAACTTCACTCATAAGTGTCAGACTACTGGAACTTAGTAATTTTTTGTGTTAACTTAGTCAATGGTTCTTATATAGAGGAAAACCCTTCTACAAATCGCCTATAATATCCTGCTAGCCCTAGGAAGTTGCGGACTTCAGATGGTGTTGTAGGTCTCGTCCAATTCTTTACTGTATCGATCTTCTGAGTGTCGACACTAATACCCTTGTCATATATCACATGGCCAAGGAATGATACTGAGTTCAGCCAGAATTCACATTTGGAGAGCTTAGCATATAACTTACGATCCTGAAGCATCTATAATATTATCCGCAAGTGGCCCGCATGTTCCGCCTCCGAACGAGAATACACTAGAATGTCATCAATGACTACGATCACGAACACATCAAGATAGGGTCTATATACACTATTAATGAGATCCATAAAAGTTGATGGGTCATTTGTTAGCCCGAATGACATCACCAAGAACTCAAATTGCCCATATCTTGTCTGGAAGGTCGTCTTTAGAATATCCTTCTCCTTAACCCTCACCTGATGATACCCTGAATGTAAGTCAGTCTTGGAGAAATACTTGGCACCCTAGAGTTGGTCAAACAGGATGTTAATCCTTGGAAGTGGATACTTGTTCTTTATAGTAAACTTATTCAACTATCGATAATCGATACACATCCTTAACGACCCGTCTTTCTTCCGCACGAACAAAACTGGCGTACCCCAAGGTAAAGTGCTAGGCCTAATAAAGCCCTTATCTAGCAAGTCCTTCAACTATGCCTTCAACTCTTGCAAGGCCATCATGTATAGAGGAATATATATGGGTTGGGTGTCATGCAACACATCAATGCTAAATTCAATGTCCCTTTTAGGAGGAAGGCCTGGGAGTTCATCTGGGAAAACATCTAGAAATTCATTGACCACGGGGATTGATTGTAGAGTAGGCGGCTTCGTCTCCGCATCCCTAATGCGAGCGAGATGATAAATGTAACCTTTTGAGATCATCTTCCTTTCCTTACGATAGGAAATAAACATACCTTTTGGCGTAGCAATTGTTCCCCTTTCATTCAATGACGAGTTCACCAGGAAACTGAAACCTAATCATCTTCGTACAACAATCAACATTTGCATAGCATGAGGCCAACCAGTCCATTCACATTATCACATCGAAATCAACCATTTCTAACTCAAATAAATTCGCCGAGGTTTGATGACTACAAAATCATCATTATGCAACCTCTATATACCCTTCTAGCATTCACAAAATCTCCTATCGGAGTAGATACCATAAGTGGTTTACTTATCAATTCAGGTTCAACACCAAACTTATTAGCTACAAAGGGTGTAACATAAGATAATGTAGATCCCGAATCAATCAGCGCATATACATCGTAAGAAAACACAGACAATATACCTATAACAACATCTAGAGACGACTTGAGATCCTGTCAACCTACTAGAGCATAGGTTCGATTTTGAGAACCACTAGAACTTGGCACTACACCTCTACCTCTACCACGACCTATCGATTGCTGAAAACCCTGTGCTGGAGGTCGAACTGATAAGGAAGAACCATACATATATCTAGTTGGCTGAGCCATACCACCACCTCCTCTGTTAGGACAATCCTGCATCATATGGCTAGGTTGTTCGCAAGAATAACACGTATTAGAACCTCGACGGCACAGTCAAAAGTGAGACTTGCTGCAATGATCACAACGTGGTGTTGGGGATCTCGTCTGACTAGTATCCCTGTGATATTGCGAGCATGTTGCCCGCGAACTCTGACCTGGGCCAGAATAGGTAAATCGATCATATTGAGGCCTCTAAAATTGTGGAGGAGCACTAGCTACAGGTGGCACCGAACTCCTCGAAGACTAGGGCCTGACACTACCTCTGAAGTCATCAGAATACCCTGCAAATCCCTGCCTCTTATGTTGGCCCCTACCCTGCTCCCTATTTGCCCTTTACTAGCGCTTATGATCCTCTAGGGTCTGGGCATAAGCCTGAATACGAGAAATATCCATGCCCTTCACCAAGGAGGCTGTCGTGCACTCATTAATCAGATATGGTCCCAACCGGTTCATGAACATATGCACCCTATCACTTATCTCAACCACCATATGGGGAGCATACCTTGCTAAAGAATCAAACTGCATACTATACTCTCGCACACTCATATTACCTTGTCTAAGGTTCAGGAACTTATCAGCTCTAGTTCGTCGTATCTCAACTGGCAAATAGTGACGAAGAAAGGCCTCAGAAAATTCCTTCCACACAGCTGGAGGGGCGTTTAGACCCCTGGATCTCTCCCAACTATCATACCAGAAAATTGCTAAATCTCGTAACCGATAAGAAGCCATCTCTACTGCCTCTGTATCGGTATTATGTATAACCCGTTGTGTAGGATGAACCTAATCAATAAAAGTCTATGGGTCTTCCTTAGGGTCTAATCCGTTAAACATTGGAGGGTCTACATTAATAAAATTACAAACTCTCATACTAACCGTTTTATCAACAATATCAGTATTCTGCCTTTGAGCCTGAGTAGCTACCAAGATAGTCAACAACTGCACCGCACTCAGCATATCATGGTCTATAGTGCAAGACAAAGGAACTAGCGGTGCTAGGTGCCTCCTAATATCCTCTGGAGGAGATAGAGTAGATGAGGTATGAGATGACATCTCAATCTGAGCCTCACTTTAGACTGCTCTGGCTTGGGGGACCTGACTGGTACCCTCTCCCACAGCTGAATCAAGCCATCTACTAATCGCTTGCTTCCTAGTCGAAGGCATCGCTAAAATAAAACAAGGTGAATATTAGAGACGAACACTTACGACTCAACTCTACGCACAATCTAGATTCAGGAAGAAGGTAACAACCCTAGATGTCATGTAGCCTCCTGATTATAAATGTGGCGTGCTACACATCCATAATCAAGACTTTGCTAGAAACGGCTCATAGACAACCCCTAGGACAGACTTGCTCTGATACCAAGTTTGTCAAGACCCAAACTAGAGGATCATGACTAGCACCCGGGCCATACTTGCCGAGCACCAACGTACATTTAATCTAACCTTCCTTATTATCTTTAAGGGCCGACGAGATTATTATAAATGGTAGATATGGATCACGAACAACAAACAATGAAAGATAATGTAATGAACATACACAACATGGGCTGACAAGACTACCAAGAAACTACATATAAGGTACGAGCTACCACGCTCCCATGAAAGACTATACAACAAAAATCAGCCAACAAGGCATACCAAACTATACATGAGTCGACACCTGTCTATGAGCCTCTAAAGGAGCATAAGTGTTGCACTATTGCCGGAACAGGGCCCCGTCATGCCCATAATATCTATAACAATAATACATACCAAGACCACGTTAAGTCCGGAGAAGGGATCTCGCCAATAACCGCTGAACTGGGAAGCCTACTGTGGTGGGGTAGCTGCATCTACCTGTCTATCATAACATGAAGCATGACCTGCAGCGTCCAAAAATATAAAGGACTTTCATTACAAATAAAGTACTGAGTATGTAAGGCAGGAAAGCATAAGTAAGAACAGTAATGTAAACAGGGATAACGGATATACAACCTGTAACATTAAGATACCTCTGAGGGCTACTGACATGAAATATGTGATACATACATATATATACATAAACTTTTAAAACATACGCCTCTATGGGCATCATCATCATCATATCGTACCCGGCCGTAATAGGCTCGATAAACGTACCCAACCACGTGGAGCTTGGTAAAACCCAACTGACCAGTGGTTGCACAATAGGTGCCATACCCGGCCGACTATAGCGCGGCTCGCTAGAGTAAAATAGATATATATATATATATATATATATATATATATATATATATATATAATGCATGCAGGACTCATTGAAATCATATTCTGAACCTTTCAGAGTGACTTAAGGTCGATATTCTTCGTACACATTATTAGGACTAACTCTTCATCAAGAATCTTATAAGAATAAGGAAGTACTGACAACTTTGATAACATAATAATAGGAGAAGCAACCTAAACATCAATTGTTCCATAAGAAGGGAAACAATGTAAGTACTGCTAGCTTCTAAGAGTAGGGTATCTTTGGAAGCTCGTTCATTGCATTATGTATAATCAGAGTCGTGCAAAAGAAGGAAAGGGATAGACTCACATACCTTGTATATGTACTGCCCAACCTCAAGCTATGCAAATGTCATGACTCTTTAGTCTACAATAAGAGAAATGACACTATCATTATCGTTTAAGCATCATAACTATTATATATCGACCACAACCTATTTTACGATGAAACATACAACAACTCCCCTATATATATGACTTCACACAAGTCAAAACAATCACCAAATAGCCCAACATATCCCTATCACTTCATACACAACACGACAACTATAATAGTGTCAAACAATCCGAAAATGTTACGACGAACGACCAAAAAACAGCCCTGTCATTATGTGGTGTTTCTCCATACACTTTCTCCTCTCAACTCCATAAAAACGGTATCAAAAGAGACAACCCAATAGTGACACGAAGCAGCCCACAAAACAGTCCCACAAATTCAGCAACTCAAAATTAATTTTTCAGTTTACTTAAACACATTTCGACTTGTCTTTTCTTTCAAATTGAGAAGCACAACCAAAAGTACATAATTATACCTCTTATACAATAAACCAACCATGAATTAAACTTAAAAATAAGTTTGCAATTAGCCAACCATGATGCAATAACAAACAACATACCAAAATCTTTCGAAACTCGCTAGGTCTAGTCTTTACGATCGAGTTTCAACTCGCAAACACATAGATAATGGAAGGAGAAGCATAACCTTAACTTGTACTGAGTATAACTCACGAAACCTGGTCCTTCTTCGTCAAAAATCAGTTCCTCAACGCAGCTACAAGAAAGAGAAAGAGAAACTAGCAAGCTGTTCGGACTTTTCGGCACTAGAATTACGTCGTAACACCCGAAATTCCATAGGGTTTGTGTGGGATTTTTGGAGAGGACTTGCATAGGTTCAATTTGGTTTTCAAGGTCTGAAAGATGGGTGAAATAATGAGTTGATAAGCCCTTAAAAGTTCCCTCTTGGCCGACTTTGGGGCTTTTAATTGAGTCATCTCATTTTGGCAAGTAGGTGATGCACCTACTTGTCACCTGATGTTAGGCTATAATTACGTATTTTAGTCTATTATTACACTCTAATTTACTGCACTTTAGTTGAGTTTGCGCTTTAATCGCTAGTGTTTTGAACTAATGGTGTGTTTTATGCTTTGTAGGAGTGATTCCAAGCTATATAGATATTATAGATTGAAATTAAGTAATTTGGAGCTTTGAAGTCTGAGTAAGAGCTCAAGGAATTAAGCTGGGATCGCGTTCGGGGGTCAAATTTGATAATTAAGTACGAACGAAGACTCGAAGAGGCATATTGCGCACTATCTAGTAAAATAGACACAACTTTTTTCTCAGAACTCTATTTAGGCTTTATAATATAAAGTTGGAAAGATAACTCAAGGGGATACAACTTTCATGTTTTACGTTATTCCAAATTCCAAACGGAACAGGGTGAAAAACCGCGGTTACGGTAGGACCGCGGCATAAGGCAGTCGCGGTCAAATGAAGAATCTGAGAGGGTGTTTGGCCGCGGTTCCGGCGTAACCGCGGTAGGATGCGTAAATTTTAGGGACCAAAGTGCAAAACACGGGATTTTAAGTCCTAAACCCTAAATTAAACCAAGGAAGCCGACCAAGAAAAGGAATTGGACATATTTTTGACATAGATTTGACCTAAGGAGGCAGAGACACAATAGGAGCAAGGCTTGAGAATTCTTCTACAAGTTTTTTCTTTCCTCTTCCTATTTTTCATTGTTGTTTATGACTTTTAGTATTGTAGTATTACATACTATTATGAAAAGCTAATTTGTTATCTAGAGTTTTGATAGAACCTTTTGTAGGATAAATTCTTGTTATGTTTTTATATAATTGAGCCGTAGTATAATCTCTATTTGTTCAACTACGTTCTTATTGTAGTTAATTGAAGAGATCTCAATTAGCTGTGCCTATTTAGTATGCATAACTCGGGAGAGAGTGCATATTTAGGTAATTGTTGAACAACACCACTCCCAGAGTATATGAGGGATCAATAACCGAGGGTTTAAAGGCGGGATTAGGGATAACGAAGCCTTGGGTGCGATCTGAAGTGAGCTGTATCAAAAGCCAGCTAGCGTAGCTCGGGAGAGTGCGTCTAGTAAATTGTCGTGATTACTCGGGAGAGATTTACGGTAATAAGAGTGCTCATGATCGGTAGAGGATACTTAGGCGAAATTATAGAAGACATAGCAGGAAGGATTCCGACAATTGGGGAAATCATAACTCTAGACCTCCTTAATCTTGTCTCTAACTCGTAGTATCTTTAGTTGTTAATTTATTATTTTAATTTGTTAATCAATTAGTTAAACACAAGAATCTAAATATCTATAAGTTAGGAACTATTCAAGCTTGTCTTCTTGGTAATAGTGAACAGCTGTAGCTAAGCCTTAGTTCTCTGTGGGATTCGACTCCGGACTTGTAAACCGGATTATATTTTCAGCGACCGCATTGTCCTTTTTATAAGGCATAGTTGGGCATGATCATCACCTACGAATCTGCGCAGTCTCACAAAAATACAAATATCTCTATACTCCAAGATCGTATTGACAAACGGTTTAATGTGTTGAAAACTAGACTCATAGATCTTCAATTTGGTGGGTATATCACGCCGTAATTTCAAGTAAATTGGGAGAAAAGCTTAGTAATATTTGACCTAAAATTTAAGCAAAATTATGAACATAAGTTGCGACAACTTTTGTCGACTTTTGTTTCATAACTCGTTTGACTTGAAGACTTATGATACAGATATTATATGATTTAAATACCTTAAAACATAAACTCTTGAGAATATTAAAACCCCTAGGTTTACCCAAAATTACGGGTTACGACATCCTTGATTCGTTTAACTCTAATACTTTTTAACCACCCATATACACCATTGTATCATTTAAGACCAATAGGATTAACTTCTTATCATCTCAACGATAATCTCTTCTCAGATTTACGTCGACTAACTTATGGCATGAACCAACGTACATGAATATGGGTTTTAACACATAAAGTGTATTAAAAGTGAGTAATATTTTAAGTAATTTGAGATAATTCTTAAATTATGTGAGTAATTGGTTAATTATTGGGTAATTAATTAAAAAGTGGATAAGATTTAACCCCTCCCCACAACATGGAAAGCATACCTATCAATTTAGTGACTAAGTAATAAATGATACAAGGTGTCACACTTTGAAAGAAATGTGACACCAAGCATTAATTAGGTAAGACCACCAAATGAGTAAGGATAACTTTCCTAATTAAAAATTATCTTCAGGTCTCTTGAGAAAGGAAGATAGTAACGTTCCTTCTAATAATTCCAACCAAGATTCCTTACCTTCTTTCTATTGTTATTTCAGCAAAAGTAACATTGTTAAGGTTATTTCTTATCTCTTAAGGAAAGAGTTTCAACAACGGTCATTTTTCAAATAGCAACATTATTGCTTCGGGTATTTCATACGGACTGTTCCCTATTTCAATCTCGTTGTTACGTGTTTTGTCGCAATTAGCGTGTGTTAGAAGGATTGTCTAGTGGAACAACTCAGGTATGTTAAGGCTATCCCTTCTTTCTTTTTGGCATGATCTATACGACACGAAAGAAATGAGCAAATGCACAACTTCCATAAATGACTCTATTCATAGAAATATTTGAGATGCTTATATTCTTGATTACCCATGTGGCATAGTATTCTACCATCTGTTCATGAGTCTCAAAAATACATAAGTTGGTAAAGATTATTTTATGGTATTAATCAGAGCCATAATGGTCTTATGACGTACTGAGAAATTTTATTAACGTATCTCATATGCATTTCATGCATTTATACATGCATATTGACCCATGACCAGATGACGTTATATACACGTATATATATGTATATGGGATATGGGAAAGGTTATGGCGTTATATACACACCACCACCTGATCAGTTGGTATACGTTGATGATTTTGCGCACAGTGGCCGAGATGATATGATGGGATGCCCTCAGAGGCCTGATGAAGTTATGAAACATGTACATATGCACGGCATGAGATTCACACGCATATGCATGACACTATAATTATTTCATGATATACAGAGTTATCCATAATTACAGGTTAAGTCATTTACTCTATATTTCTTCCATGTATGTTATGTACTTATTTATGTGCCTTACATGCCCGATAAATTATTCGTACTGATATCCCTTTTGCCTGGGGACGCTGCGTTTTATGCCCGCAGGTCCCGATAGACAGGCCGAGAGCCCTCCAAGTAGGCTATCAGCTTAGCGGAAGATATTAGTGTTCTCAATTTGCTTCGGAGTTGCTTGTTTGGTTAGTATGATTTAGACGTGTATCGTTTGGTATGGCGGGACTCTTTCCCGACCTTTATGAAAATTATGTATTCTTAGAGGCTTGTAGACAAATGTCATGTACCTAAAAGATTGTATGGCCTTGTCGGCCTATGTTCAGTACACGAGTGGTTATTTTGGTCTTATAGGCCCGTATGTTTTATGTATAAGTTGGTATCACAGGTCGTATTCTACTTATCTCACGGCAGCTTTCCGGCTCAGTTGTCTATGATAGTATGACATAAACAGATACGTTATGTTAGTACTCCGTTGAGTAGGGTACCGGGTGCCCGTCGCGGCACATCATTTTGGGTCGTGACAAAAGCCTTCCAAAAAAAGGTACGGACTGTGCACGCAAATCAAGGAAGGCTAAAATGAGATATTTGAGGTTTTAAAACATGAAATTAAGATTTAAAACTCTAGATGACCTATCGGGTCATCACACTTCCTCAATATATTGATGTGAAGAAAGAAATGAGTTGAAACATAACTATGATTTGGTCTAAGAGGCATGCCATTGGCATGGCCTACCATTTTATATAGTAACAAACGTTTTCATCATTCTGGGTATTTTTCTTTCTTTTGTTTTTTAACACTAGTAGTGTCAGGGCTGCACGAACTTTGTCTGTTCCACCGATGCCTACTACCTACCATCAACACATACCGAATAATTTTGTCAATCAAAAGATTAGGTAAAAATCACCTAAATACCTAATGATTTGTCTATATATGTTGGAATTGGAACTCTAGTCTCCTATAAATTTCAACCACGTCGTTGACTCGTTGTGTGTTGCATGGCAAGGCTCATCCTTCTTCATATTTTTCACAACAAAAAGTATTTTTGGAGTTTTTTAGTTTGGGATATACCCTTATGCATGGTTAATATAGTAAAGGTTTACGTGGTATTTACCTTATACATTAACATGTATGACTGAGTGAGGTTCGTGTAGTTTTCATATGACAGATTTATAAATCTATCACGACCCTAAACCCGGACCCAGTCGTGATGGTGCCTCTCGTGAAGACAAGGCTAGCCGATACTTACCCATTTCAATTTAAGGAATTAAACCATAAAAAATAAGTCATTAAACATAATAAAACCCCAAAATATGGTGAATAATACAATTTGCGGAATACAAAACCAACACAGCCTGATATCGAGGTGTCACTAGTCATAAGCATCTAAAAATCCGGAATAAGACAAGAAAGTCTACAGAGTTCAATACAAATCTAAAACAAAGAGAAATAAGATAAGGGAAGAAGCTCTAGGCTGCGAACGCCGGTGGCTACCTAAAGAATCTTCGGATCCGCCTGAGTTGGAAAGATCAACACTCGGGAGCGGGACCAGATACGCCTGAATCTGCACACGGGATGCAGAGAGTAAAGTAAGTACTCCAACTCAGTGAGTAATAATCATAAATAAAGACTGAAAGCATGAAATCACATAAGGCACATTACAGGCTATAATGAAACAGTAAAGCAAGTAAGAACAATGATTTAGTGAAGATGTGTAAAATCATATAAGTTCAGTCTAAACTTTACGAAATGCCTATTCAACAATTAAACAGGTAAATGACAGAAAAATAAGACAGATAAGCACATAAAGGATTGCCTCTCGGGCACAATGTCAACCATACCAGCCCCTCGGGCTATATCTCACATCACAATGGGTACCCGCGCTCACTGGGGGTGTGTAGACTCCTGGAGGGGCCCCATACGGCCCAAGCGCAATATCAAGCTATCTCGTGGCATCATCACTAGGATCTCGGCCTCATATCAACAAGCCATCTCGTGGCGTATAAATCTCAAGCCCTCTGCCTCATAATCATAGTCAATGTTTCCTCACAACTTAGGCCCTCGGCCTTACTCAGTCAAAATCCTCACAAGCCACTCGGGTAGTAGCAAAATATGATTCTCAGTTCAAAATATCATTTAAAAGATCATTTAAGTGTTAAAACAGAGTAAACATGGCTGAGTTATGAAAATAGTGGAATATAGCATGACTGAGTTCAAGTATCAAGTCAAACAGTGAGGAAATATCAATAATAATCCCCTAAGGGTTCAAATCGTTAGAACGAAGCCCAAATATGGCATTCAGCCCAAATCATGATGATAACAAATAGATTTCAGACAAATACGCGATAAAATAGTCATTCGGGACGGACTAAGTCACAATCCCCAACAGTGCACGACCCCACGCTCGTCATCAAGCATGTGCGTCACTTCAATATAGCACAACGATGTGACATCCGGGGTTTCATAACCTCAGGACATCATTTACAATCATTACTCACCTCAATCCGGTGAAATCCCTAGCCTGCGACGCCTTTGCCTCTCGAATCGGCCTCCACTCGCGTCGAATCTATCCAAAATTAGAATCATGGCGTCAAAATATGCTAAGGGAATGAAGCCCAAGAGAAAATAATCAATTTACAACTTAAATCCTGAAATTACCAAAACCCGACCCCGGGGCCCATGTCTCGGAATTCGACAAAATTCACATCAATAGGTTCCTTATCTCCCCACGAGTTCATACATATCAAAAGCACCAAAATCTGACCACATATGGTCCCTCAAATCCATAAGACTAGGTATCCAATACCAAGCCCTAGTTTCCCCAATTTTAACCTTTAAACTCCATTAATTATAGCTCTAATCCGTGAAATGATACCATAGGAACGAGTTTTAGGTCCAAAATCCTTACCTCAATGAAGTTCCCTTGAAATCCTTTTTCAAAATCGTCCAAAAAGCTCCAAAGCCGACTTAAAAATGGTGGAGTAGCTCAGAAATCACGAAGGAAAAAATTTATATGTTCTGGCCCAGACTTTTTTGCATATGCGGTACCGCTTCTGTTGTCAAGACCACCGCATCTGCGGTCCTCACTTAAGTTCCCATTTTTCGCATTTGCGATACAATATCCGCATCTGCGCCTTCGCAGGTGCGGTCCTACAACCACATCTGCGGTTCCTGCCTTCCTAGCCATTTTCCGCTTCTACGGCCCCTTTCACACATCTGCGGCATCGCACCTGCGGTCCCCAATCTGCAGGTGCGGAAATACAAGAAGCAGAAAATCTGTAGCTCACCAAAATTTCAAACTTCTCCGTCAACCATCTGAAATCACCTCGAGGCCCCCGGGACCTCAACCAAAAACACAAACATATCCCATAACCTTATTTAAACTTGTACCAATCTTCAAAACACCTCAAACAACATCGAATCAACCAAAACACATCAGATTCAAGCCTAAGTTTCCAAAATCTTTCGAATTCCGCGTTTGATAAAAAACCCAACCAAACCATATCCGAATGACCTGAAATTTTGCACACACATCCCAAATGACAAAGCGCAACTACTGCAACTCACGGAATTCCATTCTGACCCCTATATCAAAATCTCACCTATCAACTGGAAAACGCCAAAAATCCAATTTCGCCAATTCAAGCCTAAATCTACTCCGAACCTCCAAAACGCATTCTGATCACGCTACTAAGTCCCAAATCACCTCCCGAAGCTATCCGAACTATTGAAACTCACATTCGAGCCCTCTAACACATAAGTCAACATCTGGTTGACTTTTCCAACTTAAGCTTCCTCAAAAGAGACTAAGTGTCTCAAACCTTACCAAATCCTCTCCGAACCCGAGCCAACCAACCCGATCACATATAGAACCGATACACAGAGCAATAAGAAGCAGAAATGGGGAAACGGAATGGTAACTCATGAGACGACTAGCCGGGTTGTCACATCCTCCCTTACTTAAACAAATGTTCGTCCTCGAACGAGTTAGGAAGCATACCTGAAGCCTCAAACAGGTGAGGATATCTGCTCCGTATCTCTTGCTCGGTCTCCCAGGTAGCCTCCTCCACGGACCAACCTCTCCACTGCACTTTTACTGAAGTTATATCCTTTGACCTCAACTTTCGAACTGACGACCCAAAATAGTGGCTGGCTCCACATTATAAGTCAAATCACCATCCAACTGAACCGTGCTGAAATCCAGAACATGAAACGGATCCCCAATATACTTCTGGAGCATGGAAACATGAAATACGGAATGCACACTCGACAACCTGGGTGGCAAAGCAAGCTCATAAGCCACCTCCCCAATCCTCCGAAGCACCTCGAAAGGCCCAATGAACCGAGGACTCAATTTACCTTTCTTTCCAAATCTCATGACACCCTCCATGGACGAAACCTTCAACAGAACCTTCTCGCCAACCATGTAGGACACATCTCGAACCTTCCTATCAGCATAACTCTTTTGCCTCGACTGCACTGTACGAAGCCTCTCCTGAATTACCTTCACCTTCTCTAAAGCATCATGCACCAAGTTTGTCCCCAATAGCCTAGCCTCACTGGGCTCGAACCAACCAACTGGAGATCTACACCGCCTCCCATACAAAGCCTCATATGGAGCCATTTGGATACTCGACTGGTAGCTGCTGTTATAAGCAAACTGTGCAAGCGGTAGAAACTGATCCCATGACCCTCCGAAATCAATGACACAAGCAGGCAACATGTCCTCCAATATCTGAATAGTTCGCTCAGACTGCCCGCCCGTCTAAGGGTGAAAAGATGCTCAACTCAACCTGAGTACCCAACTCTCGCTGCACATACCTCCAAAACTGCAAAGTAAATTGAGTGCCCCTATCTGAAATGATGGAAACTAGGACACCATGCAAACGAACAATCTCTCGAATATAGATCTCTGCCAACCGCTCTGAAGAATAAATAGTACACACAGGAATGAAGTGTGCGGACTTGGTCAGCCGATCAACAATCACCCAAATAACATCAAACTTCTTCAAACTCCATGGAAGTCCAACTACAAAGTCTATAGTGATTCGCTCCCACTTCCACTCTGGAATATCCATCAGCTGAAGCAAGCCACCCGGTCTCTGATGCTCATATTTCACCTACTGACAATTGAGACACCGAGATACAAATCCCACAATATCTTTCTTCATTCTCATCCACCAATAATGCTGCCTCAAATCCTGATACATCTTCGCGCCACCCGGATAAATAGAATACCACGAGCTTTGGGCCTCCTCCAGAATCATCTCCCGAAGCCCATCCACATTGGGCACACACATCCGGCCCTGCATCCTCAACACCCCATAATCACCAATGGTCACATCTCTGGCATCCTCATGTTGAACTCTATCCTTAAGGACAAGCAAATGCGGATCATCATACTGGCGCTCTCTGATGCGATCATATAAAGAAGACCGAGAAACCACACAAGCCAATACCCGACTGGGCTCCAAAATATCCAACCTTACGAACCGATTGGCCAAGCCCTGAACATCAACTGCAAGAGGTCTCTCCCCAACTAGAATATATGCAAAACTCCCCATACACACCGCCTTTTGGCTCAAAGTATCGGCCACCACATTGGCCTTTCCCGGATGGTACAGTATAGTGATATCATAATCCTTTAGCAACTCCAACCATCTCCGCTACCTCAAATTAAGATCCTTCTGCTTGAACAAGTGTTGGAGGCTATGAGGATCAGTAAACACGTCACAAGAAACACCATACAAGTAATGCCTCGAAATCAATGCATGAACAATGGCAGCCAACTCTAAATAATAAACGGGGTAGTTCTTCTCATGGGGCTTCAACTAACGAGAAGCATAAGCAATAACTCTACCCTCCTACCTCAACACACAACCAATACCAACTCTCGAAGCATCACAATACACGGTATATGAACCTGAACCTGATGGCAAAACTAACACTGGATCTGTGGTCAAAGCTATCTTGAGCTTTCGAAAGCTCTCCTAACACTCATCTGACCATACAAATGAAGTGCCCTTCTGAGTCAACTTGGTCAAGGGCGATGCGATAAATGAGAATCTCTGAACAAACCGGTGATAATAACTCGCCAAACCAAGAAATTTACAAATCTCTATAGCTGAAGACGATCTGGGCCAACTCTGAACCGCCTCTATCTTCTTTGGATCAACCTGAATACCCTCATTGGACACCACGTGCCCCAAGAAAGCCACTGAACTGAGCCAAAACTCACACTTGGAGAATTTTGCATAATGCTTCTCCTCCCTTAATCTCTGCAACACAACTCTCAAATGCTCCGTGTGCTCCTCCTAACTACACGAATACACGAGAATATCATCAATGAAGACTATGACAAACGAGTCGAGATAAGGCCGGAACACGCTGTTCATCAGATGCATGAACGTTGCTAGGGCATTGGTTAGCCCAAAAGACATCACCAAGAACTCATAATGACCATATCGGGTCCTGAAAGTCGTCTTAAGAATATCTGAGTCCCTAATCTTCAACTGGTGATAACCTGAATAGAGATCAATCTTGGAGAACACTCTCGCTCCGTGAAGCTGGTCAAATAAATCATCAATGCAAGGCAAAGGATACTTGTTCTTAACTGTTACTTTGTTCAATTGCCTATAATCAATGCACATCCTCATTGTGCCATCCTTCTTCTTCACAAATAGAACTAGTGCACCCCAATGTGATACACTAGGCCGAATGAACCCCTTATCGAGGAGTTCCTGAAGTTGCTCATTCAACTCTACTGGTGCCATACGATACGGTGGAATAGAAATGGGCTGAGTGCCCAGCACCAAGTCAATACCAGAATCAATATCCCTATCCGATGGCATGCCCGACAGGTCTCCAGGAAACACATCGGGAAAATCTCTCACAACTGGAACAGAATCAATATTGGGAGTCTTAGCACCGACATCCCTCACAAAGGCTAGATACGAAATACAACCCTTCCCAACCATACGATGGGCTTTCAAGAATGAGATCACTCTACTGGGAACATAATCAGTCAAACCTCGCCACTCATTCCGTGGCACACCCGGTATAGCCAATGTGACTGTCTTAGCATGATAGTTTAGAATAGGATGAGATGGAGATAGCCAATCCATGCCCAAAATGACATTGAAATCCACCATACACAATAATAAAAGATCCATACGGGTTTCTAGACCCTCAATAGTCACCATACACGACCGGTACATACGGTCTACAATAATAGTATCGCCTACCGGGGTAGATACATGAACATGTGAAGCAAGAAACTCATGGGGCACACCCAAATAATGAGCAAAGTATGATGACACATGAGAAAAGGTGAAACCAGGATCAAATAATACAGAGGCATCTTTGTGGCAGACTGAAACAATACCTGTAATAACAGCATCTGAAGCAATAGCATCGGGTCTAGCTGGAAGTGCATAGAAATGGACCTGATCGCCACCTGATTGACCTCCCCCTCTAGGGCAACCCCTAGCTGACTGACCTCCACTCTAGCTGACTGGGTGGGTGATGATGGGGTAACTGGCGCTGAAGCTGATGATTGACCCCTCTGTTGAGATGGACCCGTAAGACGACAAGGACACTGCCTCCACATATGACCCATCTCTCCACACTCATAACAACTCCTAGGTGCTGGAGCAGGGGATTGTTGGGAACCCCTCACACCGAAGTGACAAGCAGATGCACCTGTAATAAAAGTGCCCTAAACTGATGGAGCACATGACGAACTCTGAGCTGGAAGGGCACTAAGTGATGACTGGCCCTGCTGAGAACTTTGAGGACCATGACCCGATGACGTCCCACAATAACCTGGGCGAGCTGGCTGATTATGCCTGAATGGACGGCCTCTACCGTGCTGAAACTGACCTCTCGAAGGAGCACCATTATAACTACCAGATCCTCGAGGCCTCTTGGCCTCCCTTTTCTCTCACTAAATCTCACGAGCAATATCCACAAGCTCCTCGGAAGTAGCACCAGTCACCCTCTCCTTGGTCATGAGAATACAAAGCTGATAAGTAAGGCCATCAACAAACCTCCTAATCCTCTCTCTATCTGTCAGAACCAACCAAATAGCATGACGAGCTAACTCGTAGAACCTCATATCATACTGCATCATAGTCATCTCTTCTTGACGTAACCATTCAAACTCCCTACATAGCTCCTCTCTGCGAGACTGTGGCATATACTTCTCCAGAAAGAGAATGGAGAACTGCTGCCAGGTAAGGAGTGCTGCACCAATAGGCCTATGTCTCTCAAAAGTCTCCCACCAAGTGAAGGCAGCTCCAGAAAACTAATAAGTAGTGACAGCGACCCCGCTGGTTTCCAATATACTTGCTATACGAAGCATCCTCTGACACTTATCCAAGAAACCCTAGGCATCCTCACCCTCTGCACCACTGAAGGTCAGAGGCTGAAGTCTACCAAACGTCTCCAACCTACGCTGCTCATCCTCTAGCATGGCATGAACTACATAGTCCTGAGCAACTGCAACCGGCTGGGCTGGATGTGCCCCCGGTATCTGAAGTCCCTGCACGACCTGCTCAGATATGGCTTGAGAAGTAGTTACGACTGTAGTGACTGAAAACACCTGAGCTAGGCCCATGCAAACTGATAGAATCTGAGCCAAGGCCTCTTGAAGACATGGAATCACAATGGGCACAACTGGTACCTGAGCTGGTGCTGCTAGAGCGTCTATAACTAGGACCTGATCCTGAACTGGGGCGACTAGTGGATCTGCAGGTGTTGCCCTAGCTGCTGCGCGGGCCATACCTCTGCCCCTACCACGACCGCGGCCTCGGCCTCTAGTGGTCACAGCTGGTTGTACTGGTGGTCATCCATCCTGACCGATAGCGCGTGTCCTCACCATCTGTGAGAGAATAGAATAACAGAAGCTTAGTACTCAGATCAAAAAATTCGCACGACAAGAATTTCAAGAATTTGAAGTTTTTCCTAAAGGTTTTGCAGCCTCTCGAGGATAAATACAAATGTCTCCGTACCAATCTGTGAGACTCTACTAAACCTGCTCATGACTCGTGAGACCTATGTAACCTAGGCTCTGATACCAACTTATCACGACCCTAAACCCGGACCCAGTCGTGATGGCGCCTCTCGTGAAGACAAGGCCAGCCGACACTTACCCATTTCAATTTAAGGAATTAAACCATAAGAATTAAGTCATTAAACATAATAAAACCCTGAAATATGGTGAATAATACAATTTGCGAAATACAAAACCAACACAACCCAATACCGCGGTGTCACAAGTCATGAGCATCTAAAAATCAAGAATAAGACAAGAAACTCTACAAAGTTTAATACAAATCTAAAACAAAGAGAAATAAGATAAGGGAAGAAGCTCTAGGCTGCGAACGCCGGCAGCTACCTAGAGAATCTTCGGATCTGCCTGAGCTGGAAAGATCAACACTTAGGAGCGGGACCGGATACGCCTGAATCTGCACACGGGATGCAGGAAGTAAAGTAAGTACTCCAACTCAGTGAGTAATAATCATAAATAAAGACTGAAAGCATGAAATCACATAAGGCACATTACAGGCTATAATGAAATAGTAAAGCAGGTAAGAATAATGATTTAGTGAAGATGTGTAAAATCATATAAGTTCAGTTTAAACTTCACGAAATGCCTATTCAACAATTAAACAGGTAAATGACAGACAAATAAGACAGATAAGCACATAAAGGATTGCCTCTCGGGCGCTATGTGAACAATACCAGCCCCTCAGGCTATATCTCTCATCACAATGGGTACCCGTGCTCACTAGGGATGTGTAATCTCCTAGAGGGGCCCCTTACGGCCCAAGCGCAATATCAAGTCATTTCATGACATCATCACTAGGCTCTCGATCTCATATCAACAAGCCATCTTGTGGCGTATAAATCTCAGGCCCTCGGCCTCATAATCATAGTCAATGTTTCCTCACAACATAGGCCATCAGCCTTCCTCAGTCAAAATCCTCACAAGCCACTCGGGCAGTAGCAAAACATGATTCTCAGCTCAAAATATCATTTAAGTGTTAAAACAAAGTAAACATGGCTGAATTATGAAAATAGTGGAATATAGCATGACTGAGTTCATGTATCAAGTCAAACAGTGAGGAAATATCAATAATAATCCCCTAAGGGTTCAAATAGTTGGCATGAGACCCAAATATAGCATTCATCCCAAATCATGATGATACAAAATAGAGTTCAGACAAATACGCGGTAAAATAGTCATTCGGGACGGACTAAGTCACAATCCTCAACAGTGTACGACTCCACACTCGTCATCAAGCATGTGCGTCATTTCAATATAACACAACGATGTGAAATTCGAGATTTCATACCCTCACGACATCATTTACAATCATTACTCACCTCAATCCGGTCAAATCTCTAGCCCGCGACGCCTTTGCCCCTCGAATTGGCCTCCACTCGCGTCGAATCTATCCAAAATCAGAATCACGGGGTCAAAATATGCTAAGACGAAGCCTAAGCGAAAATAATCAATTTACAACTTAAATCCCGAAATTACCAGAACCCGGCCCCCGGGCCCACGTCTGGGAATTCGATAAAATTCACATCAATATGTTCCTTATCTCCCCACGAGTTCATACATATGAAAAGTACCAAAATCCGACTACAAATAGTCCCTCAAATCCTCAAGTCTAGGTCTCCAATATCAAGCCCTAGTTTTCCCAATTTTAACCTTTAAATTCCATTCTTTATAGCTCTATTCCGTGAAATGATACCATATGAACGAGTTTTAGGTCCAAAATCCTTACCTCAAAAAAGTTCCCTTGAAATCTTTCTTCAAAATCGTCCATAAAGCTCCAAAGCCGACTTTAAAATGGTGGAATAGCTCAAAAATCGCGAAGGAAATAATTAATATGTTCTGGCCAGGCATTTTAGCATCTGCGTTCAATTTCCTGCTTCTGCGGTCAAGACCACCGCATCTGCGGTCCTCACTTAAGTTCCCATTTTTCGCATCTGCGGTACAATATCCGCATCTGCGCCATCGCAGGTGTGGTACCACAACCGCATCTGTGGTTCCTGCCTTCACAGCCATTTTCCGCTTCTGCGGCCCCCTTCACGCATCTGCGGTGAAATACCAGAAGCAGAAAATCTGCAGCTCACCAAAATTCCAAACTTCTCTGTTAACCATCCAAAATCACCTCGAGGCCCCCGGAACCTCAACCAAAAACACAAACATATCCCATAACCTTATTTAAACTTGTACTAATCTTTAAAACACCTCAAACAACATCGAACCAACCAAAACACATCGGATTCAAGCTTACGTTTCCAAAATCTTCCGAATTCCGCTTTTGATCAAAAACCCAACCAAACCACGTCCGAATGACCTAAAATTTTGCACACATATCCCAAATGACACAACGAAACTTCTCCAACTCACGGAATTCCATTCCAGACCCTATATCAAAATCTCACCTATCAACCGGAAAACACCAAAAATCCAATTTCGCCAATTCAAGCCTAAATCTACTCCGAACCTCCAAAACGCATTCCGATCACACTCCTAATTCCCAAATCACCTCTCGAACCTATCGGAACTATCAGAACTCACATCCAAGCCCTCTAACACATAAGTCAACATCCGGTTGACTTTTCCAACATAAGCTTCCTCAAAAGAGACTAAGTGTTTCAAACCTTACCAAATCCTCTCCGAACCCGAGCCAACCAACCCGATCACATATAGAACCGATAGACAGAGCAATAAGAAGCAGAAATGAGGAAACGGAGCGGTAACTCATGAGACGACTGTCTCAAAGTCAATCCTATTAGCTTTAGCCTTTACGTTCCATATATTAGTTTCTTTGCCTTTCAAATGTTGTTTTAAGGGTATCTTTCTCGAGGAAAAGAAACTTTTGTTTGATTCGTATCTCAACATGAATCTTTCTTTTGGTCCAAAGACCATATTTTTTGGTTTAAACAAATGTAGTGTAACCACGACTGGCAACATCCTTTGGAAAAAGTGATAGCATGATCAAAGAATTTCTCTTTTTTTCTGATTAAATAGGTAATGGCCAATGTCAAAATTCGAGATCATAGTGTCTCAATTATCATGGACAATTACAATCTTTCTGACACAAATTTATCCATACTGGACATGATGACTTCAAAGCATTATGCCCCTGTCATCCTTAATGAAGTCTAACTTGCCTATGATCAGTGTGAATGTTTTGAAATTTTGAAGTTTATTGTACAAACACTAAAAAAACAGGGAAATTGTGGCAGTTAAATTACGGCGATTATAAAGAACTTGCCACAAAACAAAACGAAATACGGCGGTTTTTAGACGCTGTCTTAAATATTTTAATAACGATGGTTATATTTATATTATAGCGGTTTTTAACGTCGCTATCTATCTAAAAAGTTATATACACTTTTCCCCCTCAATATATTGTAGAATTTCCCACCTAAATTATTTGGTCAGCTCCCTCCATATTTTTCCTCGTTCATTTTGTCCTATCTCTGTCGTCTGTCTGTACTTTCTTTTCTTTCTCATCTCTTTGTACTCTCCTTTCTCTCTCATCTCTCTTCTCTCGATAGAACTTGGGTCTTACCGGCGTTGATTGGTAAATCTCTATAAACTACTCTCAATCGTTTTGCTGTGGTTCAATATTTGGGAAAAAGTGAAACCATTTCCTTAAATTATGAAAACTCCGTAGCTAGGCTTCAATGAGTTAGAAAAATATTCTTTCTTCTCTTTAATATTTTCTAGGGTTCATGCATGCTTGGGAGTATAGTGATTTTTCCTAATTTTTGTTTTTCTTTTGGTCCGGTGTTTATTTTTTGTTGTTTTTCTGTTTGATTATCTGATGCGTATTTAATTTTTGCTACTTTTTTGGTGTTTTGATTGTACTTATATTGCATGCGATTAATTTTGATATTATTGGTCGTTGTTCAAAATTTGATATTCGAATTCTACTCATATTTGCATGTGTTTGTGGTTATGATTCTAACTTCTGATGCTCAAACTCAAGTGATTTCGACAATTTATTGCTTGTTTTTTAGATATACACGATTGTTGTTTGTTTATTCTCTCTCCTTTTTGTTTTATCTAATCGTTATCGGCATCTTCCTTAAACGATTTATTACAGCATGTTTATTGGAATCTAATATGTAGGATTTTTGGGTGTTCCTGTAGTATGGCCTGCTATTTCTTTCAACCGCATGGCCTGCTATTATCTTTCAACTGCAAAGTTTTGCTTTCCCTTGCACGTAACATGTTTGATGAAAGTTCTGTTTAAAGCTTCTAAAAGAATGATTTGTAAAGGTCTGCTTTCCTTAGCTTTAACTCGAATACCATACTAGTAGCTTCAGGCATTTTGATATGTAATAGGGTTCAATATTGTGAGGTTCCTTTAATTGGTCGTTGCCAGCCTTCTTTGTAATGTCACAGTTCTTAGATGTAGATTTTGATGTATTGCTAGTTGTCTCAACTAATCTCCAATCCGTAAAGTTGTAATTTGAAAAAAGTGGCTACTGGTGCTTTTAATTGTCTTTGCTTATGGTTTTTGAAAAAGGTTACTGATCATATTTTGTGGCAATTACTGCGGTTTCAGATAGCCACCATTAACAAAAAAATCCAATGTAAGTAAGTGTAATTTTCAACTATGATTTTTTCACCTAAAATATAGGTAATATGTTGGAGTAGGTAAAAAATACTCTTCTGGTAAAGGTTCGTACAGTGAGAGAGTCCGAAAGATAAGGTTGAAATTAGAATGTGGAGATTATATAGTAGCTGTTACACTTCCTTTTTACCTACACCCGTAAGGGATATAAGAGAGTTTTTCCAATTAAAAGACAATCGAAACGGGATTGTTTATTTAAAATTCAGAGTCGCCACTTGGGATGGTTTGTTTTCTGGTGTCCCAAGTCACCGATTTATTTTAAAATCCCAGATCGAAGAAATTCGACTTTCCTTTTGAAGTCTGCGAACCAGAAATTCTGAATAAGGAATTCTGTTAACCCGAGGGAAGGTGTTAGGCACCCCGGATTCCGTGGTTCTAGCACGGTCGCTTAAACTATTACAATTGGTCTATTATCTGATTTTAAAATAATTTTGAACCTATGTGCATTTTTACTTTAAACCGCTTTTAATTCATTTTAGGAAGATTTCAACGTTACACAAAACACGTCTTTGGATCACGCCACATGAAATGCACCCGCGATCAGCGACATATTTATTTAATGTTGTTAGGATTTGAATTTGGGTCACATGAAATGCACACCCGAGTTTAGGAAAGTAATATTATTAAAATAACGCGCCTAAAACAATTACGCGTTTTTAACTTTGCGAGGGCCATGGAAATTTGTTAAATGACACGCCTTGAATTCTAAGAATTTTAAAAGAAATAATTAAATGAGGGTCACGCATTTGAGATTTTATTTGGTGCGGTGCACCTCAATTCCAATTTTTAAAAGGGAATTCAAACTACATTTGGAGGGCCATAAATCATTTATGTTATTGAATATGGCTCGCCCCAACTAGTTAATAGCCTAATTGATTAACACTAAATGTAGTTAAAGGTTCCATTTAAACTAACTAAGATGGTTTATGTGAGGGAAAACCAATCCATTACACAAAAAGGCTTGAGCCAATACAAGAGGACTGATGGTCCAATGAAAGAAATGGCCCGGATCTCGTTCGAAAAACTTTCAGAATTGGGCCTCATAATTGAGCCCAAGTTTGGAGCCCTACAGCTGCTGAGCACCAGGCTCAACATCGAATCCTTACAATGTATGAGCAAGCTTGAAGTTGCAAATGAATTCAAAGGGACAACAACGAGACTAATACATATGCAAGCAAACTTTGGAATTGTCTTTAATTTATCAATAGCCAATTACATGACATCCAATAATGATTTGATCTTGAAAGCAATTGTGAGTTCCAATTCTAATAACTAATAGTAGGTAGCGGAATTTAACAGTTTTAACGTCATAACAACACGACTAATCATATTACTTTTGTACAGAGGTTAAGATATCAAATTATTTTTGGTCATTCAGCATCTAATACCACAATTAGTCTTTACCAGCAAATAAATTACTAACCCAAACTCCTAAAAGGAAACTTCAAACAAACAACTGAAATTCAGAAAAGTAATACAAAATACTGCATATGCAAATACCTATTACGAATGTCCTTGAAAGTCCTTTTATACATATACACCAATTCAAACCCATGAAATCCAAGTAGCTAAGCCATAATTTGTTCCATGTTTCAAACCAAAGCTAATTCTAGAACAAAGAACTTAGCAGGTGTACCCAACAATAAGATGATTACAAACATAATCATATTATATTCAACCATAAATATACTCGACCAAGCTATTTCTAAACTAAGTAATATGCATTATGCATAAAATTGAAAGAGACAGGAGTGAGAATTCAATAGCAACCATCGTCCAATTTGTTCATATTTCAGATTCAAGCTTCAGACTATATTTAAGTGGTGTCCATGGAATTGACAAATACCTGAAAGGAAAGGAAAGGGGATGTAAGGTCAGTAGTAACAACAACAGTACGCAGCAATAGAAATAAACCTCCCAGAACTAACTTTAAACCAAGAATTATTGTGCAGCAAACAAAACAAGCAACCAGAACTTCAAACCAAGTCCTTTTAAACCATCAAACTAAAACGCTTCAGCTCATATAGATCAGAAACTATTTCAGGAATTAGAAACTGAAGAAATCACAAAAAGAGTTCAATGAAAGAGTAAAATCAGCCATTTGTATTTTCTCTATTTTTGGCTCTTTCCCTGTTCTCTATCTCTGTAATTTCTATCTTTCTATATCTCTCTGTATTCTTTAGTATTCAGCCTCTCCCCAGTGTGTCTCTTAGTGTCTATAAATAAGTATTCAACTTAGTGCATTTACCACTATCAATTCAACTTTTCATTTCTTAATTATCCACTAGTTTAGTGCTTTTAATTAATTCAGTAATGCAATTTCTACCCTACCACTATAGAAACTTCCTAAGTTAGGTAAACACTTGAATATTTTTGAGAATTAAACCTACACTAATCAACTGATTATTACACACAAATAAACAAGAAACTACCCAAATTATCAGATTAATTCTAGTTAAATTGACTAAGTGATTAAACAAGATACGACTTTAGAATTTTAAACAAGCTGACAACATGGCAGTTTGAAAAATAAAACAATGAACAGAAGACATTTTAAAACGAAGAACTGGTCGAATTTCAACTGAAATCGACCAGAGAAAAGAAACGGAGATGGGGAAAAATGAAAATCAGAAATATATCAATGAGAATAATCATAAAAATAGGAACGAACCCACCCTACACTTGGACTTGCAACTAATAATCCAGTTTGGTCCCCAAATAATGTCAATCATTTGTTCTTTGCCAAGAACAAACGAGCAGCATTATTTTGTGACCAAACCATCTTGAACACTTGAGAAAACTTGAAGGAGTAGTCTTGCATGTCTGAATTTGGCTTTGGGCTTTTATGTCTTGAACCCTAGATTTGAAATTCGAAGGGTTCAGGCCATGTTCGAGGGAAACTAAGTTAGGATTTGGGAAGAGGGGGCCTTGATGGTTCTGTGGTGTTATTTTGGGGCTGGTTGGGTAGGCTAGGGTTTTAGGTCCGATCTTCGATCCAAGATTCAAAGAGTTATGGGGTGATTCGAGGAAAAGGGAGTAGGGATTTGGCATGAAGGGAGTGAGGGGGTTCTATGGTGTAATTTTCAGGCGAGTTAGGGCCGGCGCCGCCACTAGAAGGCGGTGGGTAATGGTGGCGGCTGGTCTCTAGGATTTGGGTGAGGAAGATGAGTGATGAGATGGGGGGGGGGTTATGAGAGGGACGAGGTCCGTTTGGGTAATTATATACTGGGGGTGGAATTGGATCCAGGCCGTTCGATCAAACGAGATCAATGGCTTGGATTATTTGACTAAATGGAACGATGACATTTTAAATAGAGACCGGATCGGTCTCTGATGCAAACGGGTTGGGGTCGGATATGGGCGATGGGGCGCATTTTAGACCGTTGGATGAACGAACTTTAACAGCTCAGATCATCGTGACTGAAACAGTATCGTTTTGGTTAATGGTGAGGCGGACCGGGTATTTGGGCTAGTTCGAACGAGTTTGGATGGTTTTTTGATGGGTTTTGGACTGGTTTTGTGTTTGGGCTTGGGATGAAATGGAATTTTAGCCCAATTTTTGATTTCCCTCTCTTTTATTAGTTATTTTCTTCCCCATTTTCAAAAAATTGAAACTAAAATCCTAATTTAATTATAAAACCCAAATTAGCTTTAAGAATATTAATTAACTCTAGATAATAATTATCATAAATAATTAAATACTAAATTAAAAGAAAATTACACAATTTGACTAAAAACACAAAAATATGTTATTATTTTTTGAATTTTCATTTTTGTATAACATCTAATTATTAATTAATTAAAAAAAAATGTAAAAATGAAATCTTAAATGCAGATACTATATTTTTATATTTTTAATGCGTTAATAAAATTAAACATGTACACAAACATATGCAACCAATCAGGAAAATAGCATAATTATTCCTAAAAATAACACATAATTAAAGAAAATAACTAATTTTGGGAATTCTTTTGGAGTAATTCGTATGAGGCAAATATCATGCGCTCACGGCTGCCCCTCTTTGCCCGGAAACACAAAGAGTTTTCGTGCAAAGATAAAGTGAGCGGATACGAGTGATTTTTGCCCGTTTGAATACTCCGTGGGAAGCATTTTTTGAAAGATTTGACCGAACCTCTGCTTCAAAGGTTTCCTACATATCCTTGGCTATAAAGGAATCAGGTCAATGTAGTTCGGGAAGTTTCGGTAGCTGGGACTACCATGAAGCTGTGGTTTCACTCTACTGCTTACTAACCTCCTTATTACACCATGACAAATTGAAGAAATTAGACTAAGCTATAATCTATGCTTTACAAAGATTTATTTTCAAACTTGGTTTTGTGACTGTTGTTGCCTTGTTGACTTGTATTTTCTACAGAAGTTCCTTTGTTGCTGACTTGAATTGTATTTTTGAGATGCTTTCCCTCTCCTCCAGGCGGGCACCTCGTTGCTGAACCTTTAAACGTCTTCCTTTGACCATTGTTGCCTATCTCTGTTCTCCAGGCAGGCCCCTGATTGCTTGGACTTGAATTGCTTCCTCCCTTCGCTCTCCAGGCAGGCTCCTGATTACTGAAACTTGAATTGTGTTGCCTCCCTTGTTTTCCAGGTAGGCTCCTGATTACCAAAACTTGAACTGCTTTCTATTCTTTGAAATTAGTATTGTCCTTCCCTGTTCTTCAGATGGGCATCTGACTTCCAAAACTTGGGTTGTGTTCCCTTATTCTCCAGTTGGGCTCCTGACTGCTTGACCTGAGTTGTATTCCCTTGCTCTCTAGGTGGGCGCCTGATTGCTGAAACTTTAACTGTTGTCCCTTGTTCTCCAGGTGGATGCCTGATTACTGAATCTTCAACTGCTTTTCCTTATTCTCCAGGTGGACGCCTGTTTGCTTGATTTGAATAGTTTCTCCTTGTTCTCCAGGTGGATGCCTGATTGTTGAAGCTTGAATTGCATTCCTTTGTTCTTCAGGTGGGCTCCTAATTGCCGAGTCTTTAGCTGTTGTTCCTTGTTCTCCAGGTGGCTGCCTGATTGCTGATATTTCAACTGTTATTCCTTGTTCTTCAGGTGGACGCCTGATTGCTGAATCTTTAGCTGTTGTTCCTTGTTCTCCAGGTGGCTGCCTGATTGCTGATATTTCAACTGTTATTCCTTGTTCTTCAGGTGGACGCCTGATTGCTGATATTTTAACTATCTTTCCTTGTTCTCCAGGTGGATGCCTGAGTGCTGAATCTTTAACTGTTTTTCCTTGTTCTCCAGGTGGATACCTGATTGCTGAATCTTTAACTATTTTTCCTTTTGTTCTCCAAGTGGACGCCTGATTGCTGAATCTTTAACTGTTTTTCCTTGTTCTTCAGGTGGATGCCTGATTTTTGAAATTTGAATCATCTTCTTCTTGCAACTGCCTTTCTTTGACTTGTTCTCTCTCGTTCCTCCAGGTGGGCGCGTGATTACCAAGACTTGTGTCGATCTTCTTTGAAACTTGATTTGTTTTCCCTTGTTCTCTAGGTGGACTCCTGATTACTTGGTCATGCTCTGCTTTTTATCTTTAATATCCGTGTTGTTCTTCCTTGTTCTTCAGAGGGGCATCTGACTTCAGCAAAATAGACAAAACAAAAGAAAAATTTCTGCCTGGTACTTGCTTTCCTTACGGAGGGCTTCCTAAAACAAATGCCATCTCTACCCCTGTTTTAAATCAAAGAAAATCTTGTCAGTTTAAAACGTGGTGGTTAGTTGTGGCATTCTTGCTGGGGATGGTTTTCTCTTTTCCATGCTTTGCTTCGACCGACTACCTTGAACTGGTCGAGAATTGTTTTGACCTCCCGACTGATCCTCAACCACAGGATCCCCAACTGTTGTTTTTCACTTCTGACCCTTTTATTCGAAACCATACATCTCCCACGACATTACTGAACCATTCCACCGATTTAACCTTTGCTCACACTCTATGTCCCACTTTTCATCATACTATCTCTAGCATGTTCTAGCCTCATTTTGCCTTGTGCAATTTTGAATCTGGTAGTACACTTTGACATTCCTTCTTATTTGTTGAAACAAGGCTAACCTTGGAAGAGCTTTAGAGGAGTAAAATTAACAGCAATGAAATTCAACGATTTTGAAAATTAAGAATAAAGAAGAAAATCCAAATTTGGATGATTGTTGGAGATAGGAAAAGAAACTTATCTAAGTGGAGTCACTGACACCAATGATCATAGTATGCATTTTGGATTAATCAACCCAGTCTATTTAACCGATCTCCTTTCCAATTGTTTTACTTTGTGCTCCAAGATTTCCACAACCCAATTTTTACTTTCCGCCAACTTACGGACCTTGTTCGACTTGCAGTGCCCTGAAGGGTTTTTACCGACAAACTTCTCTCATTTGTTTATTCCTCAATTCCTTGTCGCCTCATGGTGCCCGCGAAGGTTTTCACCGGTAAGACTCTCTCATTTTTACTTTCTCTCAGCTTTCGTCGCCTCATGGTGCCCATGAGGGTTTTCACCAATAAGACTCTCTCATTTTTTAATTTCTCTTGCTTAAACCGGAGTGTTGCCCCTGATATGAATTCTCTTTACTTGCTTGATTTGGCATCTCTCGAAGACTGATCGGGAGGTCTTTCTTTGGATAGCCATGTGGGTTCTTGGATATGTTTGGAAAGAAAAGGGTATCAAAAAGGCTCCAAGCATCTCAAATGGGTTAGAATTACAACTTTTGGAATCAGATTTCTTATCACAATCACAACTTCTGCCCTAGTTTCTTGCTTGGGGATCTTTTGATATTTTATTGTAATATGACAAGCCGTGAGGCTACCTATGTATCCTTAACATGAATCAGGTCAAACGTAGTTCACAGTCAAATTTCTTTGTTTTCTGGTACTTTTTCTTTTCGCTTCTTTTCTTTTCTCTTTTTTCTCTTCTTTCTTTTCTCTCTTTTTCGTTATTGATTCCAAAAGAGGGGTATAAAAGAAATAAATAAGGCTCAAAAGGGGGAACAAAGGGTAAAGTGTTTAGATAGCAGAGCAAATTGCCTTCGTCATTTCAATCTTCGAAATAATGCCAAATACAAACAATCAACAATTATACCAAAGAAATCATACATAATATCTCTTGACTGCATCATAATTTATAGCCATGTCTATGCATTTTCCTTCGATGTCTGTTAAACATAAAGAACCATTGGACAATACTCTGGTTACAATGAATGGCCCTTGCCAATTCGGGGCGAACTTGCCTTTTGCTTCAGCCTGATGTGGATGGATACGTTTCAGCACTTGTTGACTCACTTAAACTTTCGGGGATGCACCTTTTTGTTGTATGCTCTTGCCATTCTCTTTTGATATAATTGGCCATGACACACTGCTGCCAATCTCTTTTCATCAATCAAGTTCAACTTCTCCAAACGGGTTTTGACCTACTCATCATCATCAATCTCAGCCTCAATGTTAATCCGAAGGGACGAGATTTCAACTTCTGCAGGTATTACTGCTCTAGTGCCATATACCAACAACTAAGGAGTTGCACCTACTGAAGTACGTACAGTAGTGCGATAACCCACCAACGCAAATGGTAATTTTTCGTGCCATTGTCTCGAACCTTCTACCATTTTCCGAAGTATCTTCTTTATGTTTTTGTTGGCTGCCTCGACTACTCCATTCGCCTTGGGACGATATGGGGTAGAATTACGATATGTAATCTTAAACTGTTGACATACCTCTTTCATCAAATTACTGTTAAGATTAGCACCATTATCCGTGATGATCACCTTTGGGATTTCGAATCGTCAGATGATATTTGAGTGAACAAATCGACCACTGCTTTCTTGGTCACCGATTTGAAAGTTTTAGCCTCAACCCACTTGGTGAAATAATCAATGGCTACCAGAATGAATCTGTGCCCGTTGGATGCTGCTGGCTCAATTGGTCCAATGACATCCATACCCCAAGCAACGAAGGGCCATGGTGCGGACATTGTGTGAAACTCGGATGGCGGAGAATGAATTAAATCTCCATGTACTTGGCACTGATGACATTTGCACACAAAACTGATACAATCTCGCTCCATGGTGAGCCAATAATAACCTGCTCGGAGAATTTTCTTTGCCAGCACATATCCGTTCATATGTGGTCTGCAGACTCCCGAATGTACTTCGGACATGACAGCCGTAACTTGTCTAGCATCTATGCATCTTAACAATCCAAGGTCTGGAGTTCTTTTATACAAAACTCCTCCACTTAAGAAAAACTCACTTGCCAACCTTCAAATTGTTCTCTTTTGATCCCCAATGGCTTGCACTGGATATATCCCCATTCTGATGTACTCCTTGATATCGTGGAACCATGGTTCGCCATCAAGTTCTTCTTCTATAATGTTACAATAAGCATGCTGGCCTCGGACTTGAATGTGCCGAGGATCGACATAAGATTTGTCCGGATGGTGTAACATTGATGTCAGGGTAGCAAAGCATCGACAACCTAATTATGGACCCTTGGAATATGCCTGAACTCCACTGATCTAAACCATTGACAAAGATCATGCAAACATTGTCGGTACGATATGAGCTTCAAATCTCGTGTTTCCCATTCTCCTTGAATTTGATGTACCAGAAGATCCGAGTCTACGAAGACCAAGACTTCCTGAACATCCATGTCTGCAGCTAGCCTTAGACCCAAAATACATGCCTCATATTCAGCCATTTTGTTTGTGCAATAAAATCAAAGCTGAGCCGTAATAGGATAGTGCTGTTTCAGAAATCAACACAACCCCTATTCCAACTCCTTTCATATTAGCAGCCCCATCAAAGAAAAGTTTCCAGCCCAGTTTTTCAATTTGCTCCAGTTCATCGATATGCATCACCTCTTCATCGGGAAAATAAGTTTTCAATGGCTCGTACTCATCATCGACCAGGTTCTCGGCTAAATGATTGGCCAATGCTTGGGCTTTCATCGCAGTCCGAGTTACATAGATGATGTCAAACTCCGTGAGCAAAATCTGCCACTTCGCAAGTATTCATGTAGGCGTAGACTTTTGAAATATATACTTCAACGGATCCAAGCACGAAATGAGGTAAGTAGTGTAGGATGACAAATAATGTTTTAATTTCTGTGCTACCCAATTTAGGGCGCAACATGTCCTTTCCAGGTGAGTGTACTTAACCTCAAAAGCCATGAACTTCTTGCTAAGATAGTAGATGGCATGTTCCTTCCTGCTAGTGATGTCATGCTGTCCCAATACACAACCAAATGAATTTTCGAAGACTGTTAAATAAAGAATCAAAGGTCTCCCTGGTTATGGTGGGACCTACATAGGCGGATTTGACAAGTATCCCTTTATCTTGTCGAATGCTTCTTGACACTCATCAGTCCACTTGACTGCATCATCTTTCTTTAGCAACTTGAAAATAGGCTCACAAGTTGTCGTGAGCTGAGCAATAAACTTGCTGATATAGTTCAACCTTCCTAGCAAACTCATCACTTCAGTCTTGTTCCTCGAAGGTGGAAATTCTTGTATGGCTTTGATCTTTGACGGGTCCAACTCAATGCCTCGACGGCTGAATATGAACCCCAACAGCTTTCCGGATGGAACACCCAATGCGCATTTGGCAGGATTAAGCTTGAGGTTGTACTTGCGAAGCCTCTGGAAAAATTTCCTCAAATCCCCAATGTGGTCGGCCTGATGCTTTGATTTTATGATCACATCATCTACGTATACCTCCATCTCCTTGTGTATCATATCATGAAACACAATAGTCATTGCCCTCATATATGTTGCCTCATCGTTCTTCAAACCAAATGACATTACCCGGTAGCAATAAGTTCCCCATGGCTTGATGAATGCCGTCTTTCTGCATCTTCTTCATCCATTAGAATATGATGATAGCCGGCATAGCAATCCATAAAAGATCCAATCTCACGCTTGGCACAATTATCGATCAAAATGTGGATATTGGGTAGTGGGAAGTTATCCTTTGGAATTGCTTTGTTGAGATTGTAGTAATCGACGCATACTCTGATCTTGCCGTCCTTCTTTGGTACTGGCACAACATTAGCTAACCAAATGGGATATTGTGTGACCCGAATGACCTTTGCCGCCAACTGACTGGTGATTTCTTCCTTAATCTTCACACTCATATCAGTTTTGAACTTTCTCAATTTTTGCTTGACGGGAGGGAATGCCGGGTCAGTGGGTAATTTGTGGACCACCAGATTAGTGCTCAAACCTGGAATGTCATCGTATGACCATGCAAAAATATCTTTGTATTCAATCAGTGCTTTGATTATCTCTTCCCTGATCTTTGGTTCAAGGTTGACGCTTATTTTAGTCTCTCTAATATTATCTGCATCCCCTAAATTGATGGCCTCTATATCATTCAGGTTGGGTTTGGGTTTTCCTTCAAAGTGATTTAATTCCTTACTAATCTCTTCAAAAGCCTCATCCTCATCATATTCTGATTTGTCATCACACTCTACTTCTTGAATTCTTATTTCAAAATCAGATTGATGTTTAAGACTAGGCTGAGGATTTCTCATGCATAGCATGTCATTAGAACCAGCGTAAAAAGAACTGTACAGAAAAGAAAAGAAAAACAAAATGGAAAACCATCAGGAACGATGAAGAAAAGGGAAATTGCATTTTATTAAATGATAAAAGATAACAAGGTTTTCACACTCAAACAGACTGAAATATAACAATCTAGATTACAACCGTGGAATAACCCAGACAAACTGAAGGCTAATCAATTTAAACTACCAAAACTCCTTCCAATTGTTAAACTTTGTTTTTGGCCCGACAAATTGCACTACCGCGTTGCTAGAACCTTCTCCAATTTCCACCATGTTCACACTGTCGAACAACTTCCCAAATCTTTCAATTAACTCCTTATCAAGAGCAATCACAGGACTGGGAATTGTTGTTACCAGTCATTTTCTGGTACCGGACTTGACAAATGATCTGGAGAGACGTGGGACTGACTTTGGAAGGACCCATGCCTTCTGTTTTAGCTTTCTGGCCCTTCTTATGTCTACGGCAGTGGGTTTGAATCCCAGACCAAATGTTCCCAAGTTTTCAGGAAGGGACACCGGCTGTATGATGCCTTGCAAAGATGAGCCCAAACCTTTATCGAGTACAAAACCATTCTTCAACATCTCATAGGCCACCATGACCGATGCAACGGTTATCTTCGAATTTGGAATGTATTTCCCCTCCGAAACTTTCTCTACCAACATTGTGTCAGAAACCTGGTAGACCCATGGTCCTTGGTCATCTTCCACTTCAATGACCGGTACAATGGCATTGCTGCGAGCGCATAAACTGTCTTCCCCATGCACAACTATTTCTTGTCTATCTCATTCAAATTTGACTACCTGGTGTAGTGTTGATGGGACTACTTTAGCGGCATGGATCCATGGTCGACCTAACAACAATTTATAGGAAACAGCTATATCCAACACCTGAAACTCCATTGTGAACTCAACTGGCCCTATCATCTGCTCCAGCACTATGTCCCCAACTGAATCTTTACCTCTGCCGTCAAATCCCTGCATGCAAATACTGTTCTTATGGATCCTCTCATCTTCTATTTTCAACTTGCTTAGAGTGGAGAGAGGACATATGTTTGCGCTTGACCCGTTGTCAACCAATACCCGGGTCACCACAGAGTTCTCACACTTCACTGTAAGGTAAAGGGCTCTGTTATGCTCAGTACCCTCTACAAGCAATTCATCATCGGAAAAGGTAACTCTATTTACTTCGAAGATTTTGTTGGCTATTATTTCCAAGTGATTCATGGAGATCTTATCGGGAACGTGCGCCTCATTCAAGATTTTCATTAAAGCTTGACAGTGCTCATCCGAATGGATCAATAATGACAATAGGGAAATTTAAGCAGGCGTCTTTCTTAATTGTTCCACGATAGAGTAGTCCTGTAGCTTTATCTTCCTCAAGAATTCTTCTACTTCTTCTTCAGTTACGACTTTCTTTACCAGCACTGGATTATCTTTAGCTCTTCTTAACTCCTCGGGAGTAAAACACCTTCCCGAGCAAGTCAAACCCTATGCTTCACAGACTTCTTCTTTGACTTCCTTCCCTTTGTACATCACTGTTACCTGTTCGTAATTCCATGGAATAGCCTTGCTGATGATTATTGGTAACTGGGTTACCGGCTTGATAATAACCCGATCTGTGCGAGCACCTTCCACGATTATGATGGGTTTGGTGGCCGCTCCTAGTACAATCACCTTCACCCTTTCTTGTTTTGTTGCAACTTTTCTTAAAGACCCCTTCTCAACTGCCAAAGATAGCTCAACACTCTTTTTGCTCGACTTGAGCACTGACTTCTCACCTGCTGATTGTTCAACTGTCTTGACTCCACTGGGCCAAATCATCATGACGGTCTGTGATAGCTTCCTGGGCTTTCCCCCTCATGCACTATTTCAATCATATTTGCCTCCTGGTGGGCTGGCATTGGATTCCTGTTTATATTGGGTGCCTCGGGAGATTGAAATTCAATTCTATTGGTATCAATGAGCTCCTGTATCGCACTTTTTAAGTGCCAGCACTTCTCTGTGTCATGACCTGGAGTACCAGAACAATACTCACAGCTGATATTATAGTCAAGGTTTTTTGGAAAAGGATTTAGCAGTTTGGACTGTATCGGCCTTAGCATGTCAACCTATTTTAGCCTGTGGAACAGACTAGTGTGTGATTCTCCCAACGGAGTAAAGGTTTTCTTTTTCTGCAACCTTTCACCCTTAAATGCTTGACTAGGCCGAAAATTTGGTCCGGGAGTGTTTTGGTAGGCTCGTGGATGTGGGTAAGTATTTTGTGGAACGGGAGCACGCCATTGTATGTGGGAAGGAGGTTAGTTGTATGCTTGTGCATGGTGGACGGAAAAATGAGGTTCTGGTGGGGGATAGTAGTGTTGGGGTGGATTGTGATGGTAAGTTTATTGGTGGGATCGAGGTTGATTGTAGTTGTAAGGTGATCCTCTAGACCCGGACCAAGTTCCTGACTCAACCGTTGCCGCGTCCTCTCTCTTCTTTTTCCCAATCCCTCCTATGCCTCCCTGAATAGCCTGAGTAGTTGCTTTGATAGCCGAATAGCTCATTATTTTATTCGACTTGAGGCCTTCTTCTACCATGCCCCCCATCTTCACCACTTCGTTGAATGACTTCCTTACAGCTGAGATCAGATGGCCATAGTAGGTAGGTTCTAAAGCCTGTAGGAAGTAATCCACCATCTCACTTTCCTTCATTGGGGGATCTACTCTTGCTGCTTTCTCCCTCCATCGAAAACCATATTCCCTGAAACTTTCGTTGTGCATTTTATCCAGTTTAGTCAAGGACAGTCGATCTGGAATAATCTCAAGATTGTACTGGAAGTGACAAGCGAACGCTTGTGCTAGATCATCCCATGTGTACCATCTTCCATGATTTTAGCGGGTATACCATTCCAATGCTGATCCACTCAAACTCTGACGGAAGTAAGCCATTAACAATTCATCTTTTCCTCCCATTCCCCTCATCTTGTTGCAAAAAACCCTCAAGTGGGCTACTGGTTCACCGTGCCCGTTGTATAGATCAAACTTGTGCATCTTGAAGCCTGCCGGCAATTGCACATTCAGAAATAGGCATAGGTCCTTGTAGGCCACACTTACTTGTCCTCCCAATCCCCGCATGTCTCTGAATGATTGTTCTAAGCTTTTGACTTTCCTGAACATCTCTTCCTGTTCAGGATTTTTGGATGGTTTATCAGCTTCTATCGGGAAGTCAAAACAAGGAGTATAGGAATGGGTTTCTGGAGCTTTGAAAGTGGGCTCCGAGGGGTAGTATTGGTTGTCCTGGGCCTGGAACATTGGCTCGCTAGGAGATTTGTGGAGTGTAGCTGGTGGAGGCGCTACAAAGATAGGAGTTACTGGCGGAGGAGGGTATGGAATTGGTTTATGGGGTGGAGACTGTAGCGTATGAGAAGTAGTGCCCCGGTAGTGTTGGTAAATGGGAAAGCTCGGGGATAGATCGGTGGTAGGATGATCCTGAGGTTGAGCCGTGGTGGAGTAAAGGTAGGGCTAGCCGAGTAAGCTGATGGCGATTGTCCTTTAGCCCAGGCCTGATACATTTCGGCCATTTGTTGTTTCAATTTGTACATCTCTTCTTTCATGGCATTAACGTCCAACTCTTCTCCCTCTCTTGAAGGATCGATGACACTGGTGTCTACATCTGGGATAGACATGATTATTTCACCTTTGGATCTGGTTTGGTATGGGTGGGTTGCCAGTATGCTTAGGTGAACTAACTGCTTGAATTCTGATATCAATGACAAAACTTGTTAGTGATTAGAGCTTTAACAAATAGGCAACCGCACATAGGAATGCAATGCACCTAGGCAATTAGTCATTTCTATCATGCACTTGCTTGGTTGCTTATGTCATCCCAGCTTTTCCTATTTATGACCTTTCCCTTTTATTGTTACTCACGCCTATCCTTTATTCCCCCTTTTTCTTTTTCCATTTTATTCTTTTTCTTTTGGTTGTGGTCGAATCTTTTAGAGATTGCCTACATATCATGACCCCGTATGAATCAGACCGAGCGTAGTTCTGGGGCAATAAAGTGTAAAAATGAATAGCAAAATATTTTGGGATTTTCAATTCTTCTCATAAAAAGGAAATTCTTTGAACGATTCAAAACTAAAAGACTCAAAAGGAAAATAACAGACTCCAACAACATAATGACAATACAGACTCACTAACTGACTTACGGACTCCGACTAAAAGGTACTGACTCAAGTAAAATCAAGAATACATTAATGCTCCTGGTGCCCGCGGGACATCATTAGGTCTCGCCACGGGCCTAAATGCGAGATCCCCTTGCAGTCGCTCCAAATCACTCATAACTTGGCGGATGAAAGTCATCACTGCAGCAAAAAAGGTGGTACGAGTCATGTTCTCGCACACTTGGCACTTCATGATAATGTAGTCAGCGATGTTTCTGATCTTTTCTCTAATTCTGCCTTTTTCCTGAAGCAACTGCCCTATTTGATGATTCCGGGCTCCTAACATTTGAGAGTCATGAAGATGTTGATTTTGCAACTGCTGCATTCCTTCCTTCATTTGAGCCATCCGATCATAACAGTACTTTCTATCAGTTTTGAAATCTTTAGCCTGCTTGACTGCCTCATTCTCGAGAGTGGCTATCTTTCTTCTTAGGATAGTGATGGTCCCTTCATAGTTCCTTTTCATTTGTTGCATAAACCGTGCCCGCTCTTCTGCCTTCTTTGTCCATTTTGCCTGGATTTTCGCTAGACTATCTTAAGATTTTTCCAGGTCTTCTTGGCACTCGAGGGCTTTCTTTTTTAGACCGCTTATGAGTCTTTTATCAGCCCGGCTTCTTTCCGTGTTTCTGGCAGCTATTTTTATCTTCTGGATCCAAGCTTTGAGGGCCTCATTTTCCTGAACTAGTTTTTTCTTTTCTCCTTTGTCTGCAGTGGCTTGAACACCATTTTAAAATTGAAGCTCCATGACTCGCCTTTCCAACTGGCTTATTTTGGCCCTGTACTAGTTTTCTTTGGTCAACCAATCCCATTGCACCTGTGCCCCATCGGTGAATTGTTGGACATAGGGTCTCTTTGCGGGCCTCTCGGGGATCTGGAATCTTTTTCCGAACCACACACTGTACTTAGGGTCCACTTCACCTCTAGCTAAATCTCGCACCATGGTCTTAGGTTCAAGAAACCTACATTCATTCCATATCTGGCAAATTTTCCCTTCTGGAAATGCGGCTTTTGGACCCAGTTCAATGGCATATTTACTCAAATCTTCTTCATTGGGGATAGTTTGAAATCTTCCTAATTGGCACAAAACCCTGAAGGGAGCATAAGGCTGGATGCTCCAGATGCCCATCAAGAGGATATAACATACTTCCGCTGACGTGTACACTACTTCGGTGGCAGGAAGCCATCCGAATGCCCACTCAATTTTATCAGCAGTCAAGGATCTCAATGTGTAAGCCAAGCTTTAGTACCTTCGGGGAATTCAATACCTGCCACTTGGCTTCCGTATTCTTTAATGCGGCTTAAACCGGTCAAACCGTAATTCATATACCCAACCCGATGGCAGAGATGTTCTTGCATCCATAATTGTAGCAACAGATTGCAGCCTTGGAAGAACTTTCCCCCTTCCCGACAGACAGTCAAGGCTCGGTAGATTTCAGACAAGATCAGAGGAACCACAGTACTGTTGCCTTTCTTGATTGCAACATCGATCATTCCCACAAGACCTATCTCTATATTACCATCTTTTCGCGGACAAACCACAACACCCAAGAAGGCTACCATAAAAGCTAAACCTCGCCTTGCCTCCCATTTGTCTTTATTTCCGGCATGGGTTAGACCAGTGTTCGGCTCTTCAAAATCTTGGGGGTTACCATATCGATGATACAAGAACTGGAGCGTGCAATACCCTTCAGATAAATTTCCGTCCTGAATATCCCGACTAATACTCAGAAAATCCAGAAATCTATTGGGGGATACCGGTCTTGGTGCCAATGGATATCGATTTCTAAGATTTTCGTTAAGGCTCGCATAACCCGCAACTTCCTCCAATGTAGGTGTGAGATCAAAGTCAGAGAAGCGGAACACATTGCGAGTCGGGTCCCAAAAAGGTATTAAAGCTTCAATTATGTCCAACCTTGGCTTGACATTCAATAGTCCGACGAGGCCTCCCAGAACCTTTACTACTGTTTCTCTACTGCCTTTTCCTAGATCATTCCACCACATATGTAGCTTTAAGGGGATCTCATTAAGGATTGTAAGGGGTTCAATTTCGTTTGTGCTTATCCTACACATTTATTAAGGTGATTATTTTGACCCAAAAAGAAAAAGTAACATCATTTTTCAAAGAGAATTTTTTTTCATTTCAAAAACAAACTTGGTTTCGCAAATACGACATTTCAACACTTCGGGGAAGAAGATTTTAAGGTTGTGCCTGCTAACCGTTAAAAATGACCCAAGGTGGCTGTTCTTGCAAAAACAGCCTTCCGGCGCCCTTTTGGAGACATTCGGCTTATTTTAAACAAGAATGGCATCACTCGACTTATTTATGACACAAACTAAAATTTTGTTGTTTTTGGGCTATTCTTGCAAAAAGGGAAAGTTGGATCCGATGAAGGTTTCCTACGTATCCCACACCCGGTGAGAATCAAACTGGCGTAGTTCGGGCAAATAAAACTATTTTTGAAAACAAAACTCTTTTTCTTTCATTTCATTTTTCTCAAAAAAAAAACATTTCGGCGAAGTTTTAGTACTATTTGGACATTGGTTTTTTTCAAAACAGGTGATTAACTCACTCAACCCTTATACTGCTATTTTCTTTTTCAACTTTTCTCTCATCATTCAAAAGCCGGTCAGCATGCGAACCCAAAGCAAATAAATTCACAAGTAGCACGTAAAATATGCATCAGTATGGTCTTTGATTATAGGTACACCTGTCTTAGACGGACCCAACCCCTGTGTTGAGTCCCCTAAGTCAAATGCACATGATACAATCAAACATTCATACTAGGGATCCAACATGAGGCTGAGTTATTCTAGGTTTAAAACCTAGTTTTATTGTTCTAGACCTGGCTTACCCGAGCGGACAACTCGAGCTAGGGGGGGGGCAGCGTACCGGGAATATAGAAGCTTCACCAGCTTTGCAACTTGTTCGAACCTCGTTCTAAAATAGGATAAGACTCTAGACAGAAGAGAAGCCACACGAAGTGCACTCTTTTCTATGATTTGGAAGACTCTGAGAGAAGAGGGTTTCGTAACAGTTTTATATACAATTCAAGCAATATCAAAGCGGTAAAAAGCAACATTTAGCACATTAGGTTCAAATACGTTAAAATCAGATAATAAATAAAAGCCAACTATAACAGTTATTCCAAGCTCGAATTCTGAAAGCTGAACCAGAAGTTCTAGGTTCCATCCCCAGCAGAGTTGCCAGAGCTGTCACACCTCCTTTTTACCTACACCCGTAAGAGATATAAGAGAGTTTTTCCAATTAAAGGACATTCAAAACGAGATTGTTTATTTAAAATTCAGAGTCTCCACTTGGGATGGTTTGTTTTCTGGTGTCCCAAGTCACCGGTTTATTTTAAAATCCCAGATCGAAAAAATTCGACTTTCCTTTTGAAGTCTGCGAAGTAGAAATTCTGAATAAGGAATTCTGTTAACCCGAGGGAAGGTGTTAGGTACCCACGGATTCCGTGGTTCTAGCACGGTCGCTTAAACTATTACAATTGGTCTATTATCTGATTTTATAACAATTTTGAACCTATGTGCATTTTTACTTTAAACCACTTTTAATTCATTTTAGGAAGATTTCAACGTTACACAAAACACGTCTTTGGATCACGCCACATGAAATGCACCCACGATCCACGACATATTTATTTAATGTTGTTAGGATTTGAATTTGGGTCACATGAAATGCACACCCAAGTTTAGTAAAGTAATATTATTAAAATAACGCGTCTAAAATAACTACGCGTTTTTAACTTTGCGAGGGCCATAGAAATTTGTTAAATGACACGCCTTGAATTCTAAGGATTTTAAAAGAAATAATTAAATGAGGGTCACGCATTTGAGATTTTATTTGGTGCGGTGCACCTCAATTCCAATTTTTAAAAGGGAATTCAAACTACATTTGGAGGGCCATAAATCATTTATGTTATTGAATATGGCTAGCCCCAACTAGTTAATAGCCTAATTGATTAACACTAAATGTAGTTAAAGGTTCCATTTAAACTAACTAAGATGGTTTATGTGAGGGAAAACCAATCCATTACACAAAAAGGCTTGAGCCAATACAAGAGGACTGATGGTCCAATGAAAGAAATGGCCCGGATCTCGTTCGAAAAACTTTCAGAATTAGGCCTCATAATTGAGCCCAAGTTTGGAGCCCTGCAGCTGCTTAGCACCAGGCTCAACATCGAATCCTTACAATGTATGAGCAAGCTTGAAGTTGCAAATGAATTCAAAGGGACAACAACGAGACTAATACATATGCAAGCAAACTTTGGAATTGTCTTTAAGTTATCAATAGCCAATTACATGACATCCAATAATGATTTGATCTTGAAAGCAATTGTGAGTTCCAATTCTAATAACTAATAGTAGGTAGCGGAATTTAACAGTTTTAACGTCATAAAAACACGACTAATCATATTACTTTTGTATAGAGGTTACAATATCAAATTATTTTTGGTCATTAAGCATCTAATACCACCAATAGTCTTTACCAGCAAACAAATTACTAACCCAGACTCCTAAAAGGAAACTTCAAACAAACAGCTGAAATTCAGACAAGTAATACAGAATACTGCATATGCAAATACCTATTACGAATGTCCTTGAAAGTCCCTTTATACATGTACACCAATTGAAACCCATGAAATCCAAGTAGCTAAGACATAATTTGTTCCATGTTTCAAACCAAAGCTAATTCTAGAACAAAGAACTTAGCAGGTATACCCAACAATAAGATGATTACAAACATAATCATATTATATTCAACCATAAATATACTCGACAGAGCTATTTCTGAACTAAGTAATACGTATTATGCATGAAATTGAAAGAGACAGGAGTGAGAATTCAATAGCAACCATCATCCAATTTGTTCATATTTCAGATTCAAGCTTCAGACTATATTTAAGTGGTGTCCATGGAATTGACAAATACCTGAAATGAAAGGAAAGGGGATGTAAGGTCAGTAGTAACAACAGCAGTAAGTAACAATAGAAATAAACCTCCTAGAACCAACTTTAAACCAATAATTGTTGTGCAGCAAACAAAACAAGCAACCAGAACTTCAAACCAAATCCTTTTAAACCATCAAACTGAAACGTTTCAGCCCAGATAGATCAGAAACTATTTCAGGAATTAGAAACTGAAGAAATCACAAAAAGAGTTCAATGAAAGAGTAAAATCAGCCATTTGTATTTTCTCTATTTTTGGCTCTTTCCCTGTTCTCTATCTCTGTAATTTCTATCTTTCTATATCTCTCTGTATTCTTCAGTATTCAGCCTTTCCCCAGTGTGTCTCTTAGTGTCTATAAATAAGTATTCAACTTAGTGCATTTACCACTATCAATTCAACTTTTCATTTCTTAATTGTCCACTAGTTTAGTGCTTTTAATTAATTCAGTAATGCAATTTCTACCCTACCACTATAGAAACTTCCTAAGTTAGGTAAACACTTGAATAGTTTTGAGAATTAAACCTACACTAATCAACTGATTATTACACACAAATAAACAAGAAACTACCCAAAGTATCAGATTAATCCTAGTTAAGTTGACTAAGTGATTAAAAAGATACGACTTTAGAATTTTAAACAAGCTGACAACAAGGCAGTTTGAAAAACAAAACAATGAACAGAAGACATTTTAAAACGGAGAACTGGTTGAATTTCAACTGAAATCAACCAGAGAAAAGAAACAGAGATGGGGAAAAACAATAATCAGAAATATATCAATGAGAACAATCATAAAAATAGGAACGAACTCACCCTACACTTGGACTTGCAACTGATAATCCAGTTTGGTCCCCAAATAATGTCAATCATTTGTTCTTTGCCAAGAATAAACGAGCAACATTATTTTGTGACCAAACCATCTTGAACACTTGAGAAAACTTGAAGGAGTAGTCTTGCATGTCTGAATTTGGCTTTGGGCTTTTATGGCTCGAACCCTAGATTTGAAATTCTAAGGGTTAAGGCCATATTCGAGGGAAACAGAGTAAGGATTTGGGAAGAGGGGATCTTGATGGTTCTGTGGTGTTATTTTGGGACTGGTTGGGTAGGCAAGGGTTCGGGGTCCGATCTTCGATCCAAGATTTGAAGAGTTATGAGGTGATTCGAGGAAAAGGTAGTGGGGATTTGGCATGAGGGGAGTGAGGGGTTCTATGGTGTAATTTTTAGGTGGGTTGGGGCCGGCGCCGCCACCGGAAGGCGGTAGAGAATGGTGGCGGCTGGTCTGTAGGGTTTGGGTGAGGAAGATGATTGATGAGATGGGGGGGGGTTTCTGAGGGGGCGGGGTCCGTTTGGGTAATTATATACTGGGGATGAAATTAGATCTAGGCCGTTCGATCAAACGAGATCAATGGCTTAGATCATTTGACAAAATGGAACGACGACATTTTAAATAGAGACCGGATCGGTCTATGATGCAAACGGGTCGGGGTCGGATATGGGCGATGGGGCGCGTTTTAGTCCGTTGGATGAACGAGCTTTATGAATATTAATTAACTCTAGATAATAATTATCATAAATAATTAAATACTAAATTAAAAGAAAATCACACAATTTGACTACAAACACAAAAATATGTTATTATTTTTTGAATTTTCATTTTTGTAAAACACCTAATTATTAATTAATTAAAAAAAAATGTAAAAATCAAATCCTAAATGCAGATACTATATTTTTGTATTTTTAATGCGTTAATAAAATTAAACATGTACACAAATATATGCAAACAATCAGGAAAATAGCATAATAATTCCTAAAAATAACACATAATTAAACCTAATTTTGGGAATTCTATTGGAGTAATTCGTATAAGGCAAAAATCACGCGCTCACAGTAGCAAAGATAGATCTGCGTTCATACAAGTAGTGGTAGTATACAATCGTTTAAAGATAAATTATTATTACTATTTAGAGAGTCTAAGAAGGAATCTTTGTAGCTCAGTTGGTTGGCAATAGCAAGTCTGAAAAAATAAAATAAAATATTGGATGTTTGAGCAATTACGAACTATTTTGACATAATCACCATTGAACATTTTTTCCCCAAACCATGACCAGTCATTTATTCAATGCAAGGAGGTTGCTTCTGCTAATTAAGATGTGAAAAGGGTAATGATAATTATAGAGTAACTCAAGTGTGAACATTGATCAATTGATATTGTCCTTATAAACTGAATCACAAAATAAGAATCTGAAGGGTGATTTAGGAGATATATGGAAATATTGGTATCTCGGTAGTCAAGATTCTCATGCTTTCCTTTCTACTCAGAACATTATCTCTTGTTGGAAAAATCCAAATAGCATTTCTTCTCTCGAAAAAAAAAAACAAAGAGATTATGTTTGTTGCATGGGGAAATCGGATGAGGAGATTGGAGAAGGACAACTATATCGTTCATTCGTCGGCTATTATAAGTTTAAGTGTTTGGGTAGACGGCTATTTAAATTAATTCTTCTAATTTAAAAGCAACAACAACAATAACAACTCAATAAAATCGCACTAGTGGGGTCTGGTTCTAATTTAAAAGCCTTAATACTATTTTGCCACTCACTTCCCATTCTTTATACTATACTTAGTATTTAAAATTTACTATTTGTTTCATTCTTTTTTGATTCAATGTTTTGGATTATATGAATACTTAATCTTGTTTTCGCTCTTTGGAAAAGTTCATAAAGAAAGCGTTGAATAGTCTAAGGAAGGTGAGTTTTGACAAGTTTTGAAGCATTTTTTTAGATGCCAAACATAAGGATATCAAACAATTATGTAATGAATGATTAAGCTAAGTAAAAAAGAAACCAAATGATGACATATATAAGGAACCAAAGATGTTTCCTTTGTGTTTCCGGAGATAATAAATGTCACGATCCAAAACCCGCTATAGGTCGCGATGGCGCCAACATCGTCATTAGGCAAGCCAACGATAAACTAACAACTTAATTATTCATTTTATTATTTTTAAAATCATAATTGTAATTAAGTAAGGAGGTTTACACCTCTAAAATCACGGGTACGTATATAACTAGTAGTCTAAAAAAGTAAATGAACGGTGATAATAATATACAAATCCATAGTCATCCACTAGAATATACCAAAATCCGGTGTCACAAGTGCATGTGCATTTACTAAGAAGTACAATAATAATACAATTTATGTCTGGAATGTAAATAAGACATGATAAAATAAGTAATACGGTGGAGACTCAGCGGGTTGCGATATGTAGCCTGGAATTTGCAGCTATCCATAAAGTCCCCTCAGTAGCTGCGCCTACGCGCCAAGGTGACCACCAAATAAACCTATCTGATCCTGCACATTTAGTGCAGAAGTACATCATGAGTACGTAAATCAACGTGTACTCGATAAGTATCTAGCCTAATCTCTAATAAGTGTTGACAAGGGGTCGACACTATTTACCGTGAAAATGGTAATAAAAATTAAATTTGATTAAGTGGTTCTAAAAATATGTGATCTATTTTTATGCTAGTTGTTTGGTAGTTGATGCTATGTGAAAGACTTTAAAACGAGATAAGAGCTTAAAAATGAGATGTTAATCAAACCGAATCGCTGTCAATCGGTGCCTCGAGCTTGCCTATTCGAGGGCCTTGGGGTCGAGTCCGAAGCACGGCTGGGAGCTATCGAGGGTGGTAGATAAAGAATAATAGTTATAAATAAATAAGTGACGGCTATTAATCCAATAATAAGCAATAAACGAGGAACAATAAATAGAACACAATAAATATGAGCAATAAATGAGATAACGAAACCAAGAGAATGTGTTTGAGAGAAGAGAAAATGTTCTTGTGCATTTAGTATGGAGCAACAGATATTTACAAAATAACAAGATCCCCTTTATATAAGAGGGGGAATCCTAATATAGTACAAGTGCATTTATTATAAGGATATGGAGATGGGACAGCTAATTAATTCCACGATACGGGCTCAGACTAGCCTGACAGACTTTGTCGGCTCTATCTTCATGCCTTAGGAACTCCCCACTTTCTTTCCGTAGCCGTCGGTCTCATACTGCCCCGAGGTCGAGAGTTGATGGCCCCCGAGGGACAAAACTCAACCGTGGTCTTGAGCCTTCGAGATGTGACTATGAGGCTCGTAACGATGGAAAATCTGACCCTCTCATTTTACCATATAAAAATAGTCCCAGCGTTTCATATAGTAGAATGATGAGAAACGATCTTGATAACCACCTTTCCATATTTCCCATGATAATGTTATATTGATGACGTCATAATTATGACGCAAGTCTCCATGATAACCGAGATGTCCCATCTTTTCACCTTTCCAGAATCATTCAAAGCATTAACGTTTCTTATTCTTCAAGGCAATAATGTCGCCGCCGGTCTAGCTCCCAAGGATGCATTGAATGCGCTTGCCGATACGTCTTTCAAAGATAATAATGGCACCGTCGGTTACGCTGCTGCCCTTTCTATAAATGGGAGCCTCCTGGAACCAACTTTTTATCCAAGTGTCTGCCAATATCTTTCCATCCCTTTTTTCTCACCACCCTCATCCATTTTTATCCACCATGTTTGAGGCTCATGGCGTAAAGGTTACATGGCGGCGTTCTCATCGGTCATTTTATGGCCTTTTTCCTAGGCTTTTCCCTACCAAGCGAGATCACGCCAACTTGTTGATGTTGTTGTTGTTGTTGTTGTTACTTCTGTCATCGTTGGCTCGAGACGCGGAGATAGGGGGCCGATTTCCTCCGACTCAGGAAAATGTTTGGACTCTACACTGCTGCTCAGGGGGGTGTTTGGACTCTACACCGCTGCTCACCTTCCCCATCTACCCGGTACGACGCCTCACTCCTTTTTCTTTCCGTGGAGTGAGGTGGTAGTATCTACTAACTATTGCATCCCGCATCGGTGTGATGTCTTAAGAAGTGGATTTACAATAGTGGTGCTTGCGAGACCCATACTAGCCAGATTTTTCACCCAGCCACTTCTTCATCCCCTTCTGCTTCTTCTGCATCACTTTCCTCTTCTCCACATTTTCCTCTTCTTCATCTTCTCCCTCGGAGATATCATTCTGGAGGACTGAAATGGGACCCCTGAGGAGGTGGTGCTCGAAGATACTGCCACCGAGGATGTATCCCCGAGAATAGATTAGACTCTAGGCTTTTCTTGCATATGTACCTTTTTTTGCTTCTTTGTTTCTATGTAAGGACCCCTTGTGGGCTTTTGTAATCATATGTAAGGACCCATCGCAGGCTTTTGTAATCAAGTGAATATAGAAATGTTTCTTCAATTTGTCTCTAATGTATGCTATTTTCCCTTTATCTATGCTTGTGAAGAACCTGAGTGCATGACTCCATCGATTGGTGCAAATATCGAGTCCATGTGTGAGTATTTTTTCTGACCTTTGATTGATTGACACGGCTCCCCTCGGAACCCTTTGTCTTTCCTTGGACCGAGCCCGGGTTGGACTAATAAACTCGGGTCGTCGGGACCCTGACTTCGAGTTGAACGAGAGTAGGGGTTCTAACCCTCAGATCGAGACTTAGCCTTTAGACTTTTGAGAATAGTCCCCAAGTGAGGGTTTGCTCAAACTCGGGCCATCTGAAAACTTGTTTTGAACTTAGTATAGATAGCCTTAAGGTGTTGTAGATAGATCCCCGACGAGGGCCTATCCGGGTTTATATGGTACCCCGAGGCCGAGCCCATGTGAGTGGAGTTTAAGAACTTATTTTCTTCTGGAGAGAAGCCCTCGAGATCGGGTACCATCTCGAGTCTTGTAATGATATCAATGGCCCCTTGGAGCATGTCCTCTTCTAGGTGGAGGTCCTTGAGATCGGGTACCATCTCGGGACTTGTAATGATGCCAATGGCTTCTTGGAGCCTAACTTCTTTTTGATGAAGGTCCTCGAGATCGGGTACCATCTCGGGAGTTGCAGTGATACCAATGGCTTCCTGGAGCCTATTCTTTTGGATGGAGGTCCTTGAGATCGGGGACCACCTTAGGACTTGTAGTGATATTAATGGCTTCTTGGAGCCTTTCTTGTTTTTGGCGGAGGTCCTCGAGATCGGGTACCACCTCAGGACTTATTTGGTGCGGGGGTCTCCGACCCCAAAACATCACACGACGTTCATCAAATGGATGATACAGATGTAAAGTGACCGAGGCGATCCTGCCGGCACATCTCCCAAAGTGATTTCGGCCAGCATTAATCGGCCTCTGAGGTAGGCGGATCGTTACCGCTTTTTCCATATATAGAGTTGTTTCCGCCCTTTTGGAGATTCCACCATTCTGTGTAGTTACCCTTTTTTCCTAGAAGTTTACTTCTTCGATAGGAGAGGGACACCTTGAGTTGGTTTGGAGAGACTGCGGATGGGGGGAAAAGGTAGTAGCATGTACCTTCGATAGCATGGACCATGCCGAGGGGTTTTTGAATGTGTACACGTATTCTTTCACGCTGGGCCCCCTTGATAGGGTTGTGCTTGACTTTTGTCGAAAGTATCAAGTTACCTAAGCACAGATTCACCCGTCATTTTGGCGGATAGTGTTGATGATGAGGCTCTTTCCGGAGAAGGAAGGGCTTGAATCTAGGCTTAGTCATCTAATCAGGTTATACCTGCCTTTTCATCATTGAGGTCTGCTAACCCTACGATGCTGGTCGACCATGCCTTTCGTTATCGATGATGAAGAAGACGGAGGTCAGGCATGGATGAGTCAATTCATCCGAGTATGGACTGTTGATATTATCCCCGTGGAGTTTATGCCATTCCCTGAGGAATGAAATTACACATGTAAGAGGTACACTCGTGCCATCGCAGTTTTTTAATTATGGCAAATGAGTGTTCCGTAAATGTGCCTTCTTTTCCTCTTCTATAGCAATTTCATGGATGCCGTGTGTGGTCCCTAATTTGCTAGATTGGGCTTGGGAGTTGGCGACCCACTCGACCTGCGATGATCATAAGTGGCGAGCTCTGTCTAGGGGTAGATGGGAAGCAAAACATCATGGTGTGCGTTGTGCGATCTGTTCCCTTCCTTCTTTTAGTTGGAAAAGCACTTTCTCTTTCTATGTACTAATCCACTTATTATAGGCATCGGGGAGCCTTTTAAGGTGAGGCCGTGCCCCCTTGGAGACGGAGAAGGATTGCTAGCTTCTGAGCTAAAGAATGATAACAATAAGCAAGAGATACCTTTGCAGGCCGATGGTGCTCAAAGCGAGGGGAACCTGGACCGAGGTCCTGGAGTGGAAGTATTGACTGAGCCTACCGCGCCTGTGATTTCTGGTTTTGGAAAAGCGGTTTCTCCTCCGCTATCGTCTTTTTTCTGTCGGAGGTACTTCAAGGGATACTCGAAACCCAGGATTATATGCACCGAGCGACTGTGCCCCAACCGAGGTCGACTCTTTCGGAGTTGAGGGAGCTAGGCTAGCAGATGTTCCCTCGGCCTTCGAGGAAGCCCATCGGCTTCACTCTATGGTGAGTTTTGGCAGAAGCCTTTCGAGTTTTGCGCCTTCCCTTCCTTATTGAGTTTTCTTTTGTAGGGTTTCGACAAGCTTAAGTCCGAGCTGCTCCACTATGAGGCCAGTCTGTGGAAAGCTCTGGATGAGGAGAAATCCCTTAGGCTCCTTTGCGATGAATGGGAAGTCTAGTTGGCACGCTTACGGTATGAGGCATGTTGGAGCTTGAATTATGAGAGCTATTTGAAAGAGAAGGTAGTTTTTGTTCCGAGCGAGTGTGTGTTCTTTTTTCTAAATCCTAAGGCAAATGTTTTGTTTATCTTAGTTGCAGAAAAAGATGGAGGACCTAGAGCACCTTCGGGACAAAGCTGGCAGAGCAAAGCGCGAGCATGATGAGCTAAAAACTCAGGCGGAGGTTCAGGCTTCAGCGGGGGAGGGTGCTTTGGCTAAAGCTTCTGCCTTTGAGGTCCAACTTCGCTTAGCTCGTGATAATACCTCGATTCGAAACAGATATGATTACGAAGCTCGAGTCCGAGCTTTTGAAGGTCAAGGCAAAAGTTGTGGATCCTCGGGCTGAAGCCATAATGAGCCGAACTAAGGCTGACCAGAAGGTGGCGGTCTATTTGAAGGATGCTGCCGACGCTCAAGCTGAGATGAGAAAGATCCTTGACGATGAAGATAGGAGCAAAGAATATGCTCAGTGTAAGTCTCAGAGGAAAACCCTCAATGAGATCTGTGCTAGGGGATTCGACCTCTCAGAAGAGTTGACACGAGCAAGGACGGACGAGCGTGGTGCTCGGTTACTTCTGTCCGACTTTGAGGATAGCAAAGATGAGGCCGACGGGCCATAGCCCCCAGGAGGGATGTAGATTTTGCTTTCTGATTGTGTATATAGCATTTTCAAAGCACATTGTAAATGTAGCTTGTGCTTTTCTGTATATGTGTACAAAAGAAAACCTTGCGGTTTTATCCTTAGATTTGCGGTATTTCCCTAAGGCTCATTAGGCTGGCCCTAGGCTCTTACAAACTTGGTCGATGCGACCTTTTATGTGGGCTGGCGACAATGGCTCTTACACTTTTGCTCTTAGGCATATTTAGTTAACTGTTTTGGGTTCAGTCTCCGAATCGGGTTTTGACTCGAACTCATTCGACCCTAAAGTTTTTGGATTTGTGCGGGCTGGCGACAGTGGCTCTTACGCCTTGGGTCGATGCGACCTTTTATGTATGTGGGCTGGCGACAGTGGATCTTACGCCTTGGGTTGATGCGACCCTTTAAGTATGTAAGATGGCGATAGTGGCTCTTACGACTTGGGTCGATGCGACCTTTTATGTAGGCTTTATTTTTCCCTCGTTAAGGACTTTTAGAAATAGTGTTCGCCTGACTCTTCGACGATTTAATAAAAAACCCCAATTGTGAGTCGTTATGTGGCGATGATCGAGCACCTTGGGAGTTTTGGCTCGGAGGTTGAGTATCTCGAAGCTAGTGATTAGGAGATGACATGGTCGAAGCTATTTTGCTTATATCGAGGGTAGCCTGTTTAACCAATTTTTTTCGAAGTATATTCGAAGTAATTGAAGGCCTGTGATTTATAGCGGCGGTCGGGCATCCCCGAGTCACGTTAGTTTGGCTGGTACAGCCTTGTGATTGGAGTCATTTACATTTGGCCGGAGCCTTTAAGTCCCGAGTAAAGTAGTTTCGATGTCTATATCGAGGGTATGCCTTTTTAGGGGTCTTACAAGTTCGATATATAGCCGAAACTTTGAGATCGGGTTTATGCCTTTAGTAAGGTCTTACAAGTTTTACATGCCTTTGAGGTCTTACAGTTTTGGATATTTGGTACAAGTATAGTTCATGCCTTGCTTGAGGTTTTACAGATATTGCTATTTCCTTATATAGGTCTTACGAGACCGAGGCTACCCACATGTGGTCTTATGGCCTTGGGTTTTGATAAGCCGATGGAGATGGCAATTGATGCAGTCCCCGAGTCATTGGGGTTTTCTTAGCTCGGGAGCCATTACTTGTGAACTTGGTATTGCCTCATTGAGGGCTTGAAATTTTGGAGTTTCTGACCTGGAGGTCGTGTAGCCTTGAGTTTTCGACGCCAGTCCCCGAGTGTTCGGGACGTTTTTGTCTCTGGAGCCACTTTGTGATCTTGATGTTGCCTCATTGAGGGCTTACGGGTTAGGAGCTCTGACTCGGGGGTTGCATTGTTTTAATTTGTTGACGCCAATCCCCGAGTATTCGGGACATTTTTGGCTCTGGGGCCGTTTTTCAAAAATATCGAGCTTTCTTGAAATGCAAAATGCTTTTTGGAAGTATTCTTTGATTATTTGGTACAAGTATACATGTTTTTTGCTATTGCAGGCTCGATTGTTCTATGCGGACACAATTCGTTTGACCATTTGGCTTGGTACATTATTTTCCTACCAAGAGCCCACTTAGCGCATCTTGTCTTCTCCGAGTAGGTTACCTTCCGGGGGGATGCCCCCCCCATTGTTTGAGGTTGACTGCAAAAGAAGCCTTGAATACTTATTGAGTTTGCCTTAAGTAGCATATGGATGTTGCCTCGTTAAAAAACCTTGCCGGTAAAACCCTTTTTGGGATAAAACTCGGTCGAAGGAAAAGAGTGCAACACATGCTTTTTGAAACCTAAGGCCTTCAAGTTGAAGAGTGTTTCGGCCATTTCGATCGGATACCTACATTCAGATCAGCGTAGAATGTAATTAAAAGAGAAAGGAGACGGTCATACCTTAGTGTAGAATGTGCCGGTGATGTTTCGAGCCCTGATATGTTTTAGTCCCTTGTGATGAGGATGCGGTACGATCTCCTGCTTTGTTTAGTCGGGGATAGCCGAGAGTGTATCTTGTTGTTTTTATTTTACTGTTTGCTTATCCTTCGGCTCCTTCGAAGGTGGAGGTACCGGTGTCGGGGCCACATCGTTTACTGCGAACATTTCTCTCGCCGCATGTTGTTCCCCATAGATGGTCTTAATCCCATCCTTTGTGGGGAATTTCATCATTTGATTGAGGGTGGATGGTACTGCTCTCATGTAGTGTATCCATGGCCTTCGAGCAAGGCATTGTACCTCATGTCTCCCTCGATGACATGGAATTTGGCATTTTGGGTTATGCCGGATATGTTGACTGGAAGGGTGATTTCCCCTTTTGTTGTTTCACTCACCATGTTTAATCCGTGGAGGACTCGAGAGGCAGGTACGATTTGGTCAAGCAGTCCGAGCTACTCTACCACCCTCGACCTGATAATGTTGGCCGAGCTACCTGGATCCATAAGTACACGTTTAATCTGAAATGTATTTACAAGAAAAGAGATTACCAGTGCGTCGTTGTGGGGCTAAGACAAGGTCTCGATGTCCTCGTCTCTAAATGTGAGGGTATTCTCGGGTATGTAATCCCAAGTTTGCTTTTCTCTGGTGATGGATATTTTTGTTCTTCTCATCATGGGCTCCTATGGGGCATCGATACCTCCCAAGATCACGTGGATGACATGTTGTGGCTCATTCGTTTCGTTCTTCTTAGCTGCCTCTCTTTCCCGGAACTGATTTTTGGCTCGGTCGTTGAGGAACTCTCGGAGGTGGCCTTTACTGGGTAGTCTGGCTACTTCTTTTCGGAGTTGGTGGCAATCCTCGGTCCTGTGGCCATGCATGTTGTGGAATTCACACACAAAGTTATGATTTCTTTGCACAGGATCTGATTGCACAGGCCTGGGCCACCTGGCGTCTCAGATTTTACTGATGGTGAACACGATGTTTGATACATCGACATTGAAGTTGTATTCGGACAAGCGAGGTGCCTCCGTTGGCCCCGTATTCCTGTCGAATCCGGTTATGTTGACGAGTCCCTAAGGGTTTTAGCCTCGGTCCATCCTTCGATCATTGTGGGGTATGTTACACCTCGGGGCGTTTCTCCTGTCTTCGGTATATGGCTGGTACCTTTCTTTGTTCGCCTTTGGCTCCTTTGCTAGAAGCCTGCTAGGGTATACCGAGCCCGAGGGCCCCCCTAGTTTGTCGTCCTTGACTCTGATTTTTGGTTGATATCAGTTGTGAAGTTCTGACTAGGTCACGGAGGGATATTCAACCAGATTCTATTTCAGCTGCTTCGAAGCTCCGAGATTTGTTCATTCAGACCTTTAGTGAAGGCCTGTACTACCCAGTCGTCAGAGACTGGTGGTAGTTCCATTCGTTCCATCTGAAAGCGAGATGCGAACTCTCGCAGCATATCATTCTCTCTCTGCTTGATCTTGAAGACGTCGGATTTCCTCGTTGCTACTTTGATGGCACCGACATGTGCCTTTGTGAAGGAGTCTGCCAGCATGGCAAATGAGTCTATAGAGTTAGGAGCTAGGTTGTGATACCACATCATGGCCTCTTTCAAGAGTGTTTCCTCGAACTTATTTAGTAATATGGACTTGATCTCGTCGTCTTTTAGGTCGTTGCCCTTCACTGCATAACTGTAAGCAGTAATGTGCTCATTAGGGTCTGAGGTTCCATTATATTTCGGAAGGTCTGGCATTCTGAACTTCTTTGGAATGGGTTTTGGAGCTGCTTCCTCTAGGAACAGGCTTAGTATGAACTTCTTCGAATCCACACCTTTCAGGATTGAGGGTGCGCCCGGAATTTGGTCAACCCTGGAGTTGTAGGTCTCGACCTTTTTGTCGTTGGATACTATCTTCTTCTCGCCCGATTCGATCCTCTTTGGGAGGTCGTCGATCATCTTTATGATGGCGGGGTCGGCTACCGACCCATTACGGCTTGATATCTCTGGTACCTGCTCTGCTGGGGGATCCATCCCCGGCGCTACCGTGCTAGGAGTTTTCTGGTGACTTTGCAACTGAGCAGTCGCTATCTGTTCTGCCTGCAACACTTCAAAAATAACGTGAAGGCTAACCTTCGGTTCTTCCCTAGACGGGGTTTCCTGAGCTTCTTGTTGGTCTCCTTGGTGCACACTCCTGTTAGTGTGGGAGCTTACATCTACGTGTGGAGAACCACGTAAGATCGCGTCCACGGGAATAAGATCTGGTGTGTTCTCAGGATTGTTGTTCATTGAGTCAGACATTTTGACCAGAAATCAAAGATCTTAGGCAAGAAAAAGTGTGAAAGATAACTTGCATTATGTAGTTAAACCAGCAAGAAAATAATCACTATTATTTTTAGCCCCACGGTGGGCGCCAAACTGTTTATCGTGAAAATGGTAATAACAATTAAATTTGATTAAGTGGTTCTAAAAATACGTAATCTATTTTTATGCTAGTTTTTAGGCAGTTGATGATATGTGAAAGACTTCGAAATAAGATAAGAGCTTAAAAACGAGATGTTAATCAAACTGAATCGTTGTCAATCAGGGCCTTGAGCTTGCTTATTCAAGGGCCTCGGGGTCGAGTCCGAATCAAGACTGGGAGCTATCGAGTGTATTCGATGGAGAATAACAGTTATAAATAAATCAATGACGGCTCTTTATGGACAATAATAAGCAATAAATGAAGAACAATAAATAAAACACAATAAATATGAGCAATAAATGAGATAACGAGATCAAGAGAATGTGTTTGAGAGCAGAGAGAATGTTCTTGTGCATTTAATATGGAGCAACAAATATTTACAAAATGACAAGGATCCCCTTTATATAAGAGGGGGAATCCCAACATATTACAGGTGCATTTATTATAAGGATATGGAGATGGGATAGTTAATTAATGCCACGATACGGGCTCAGACTGGCCTGACATACTTTGTCGGCTCTAGCTTCACACCTTGGGAACTCCCCCACTTTCTTTCCTTAACCGTCGGTCTCATACAACCTCGAGGTCGAGCGTCGATAGCCCCCGAGGGATGAAACTCAACCGTGGTCTTGAGCCTTCGAGATGTGCCTACAAGGCATCGTAACGATGGAAAATCGGATCCTCCAATTTTACCGTATACAGATACCGACACTTACTATAGGTCCAATAAAGCAATATAAATCATAAGTAGATATGAAGAACACCACAATAATGAGGTATATCTGTAAGTTACATAATCTTCCAAAATATTTTCTTTAAAGGCATGAATTTCTCAGTTCTGTATTCTACTCAATAGTTCAGATGTATCAAGTACCAAACGGATAAGAAATACCATATAAAATGCCAGGCATCAGTGAAAGGATAATCTCGTGAATATTCGGACTACTAGCAAAATAAAACACGATTATACCGAGGTCGTTCAGCCTGATCCAGAATAATGTTCACACTTCCGCGGTCGTTGGGCCCGCTCCACAAGAAAGGAAGGAAATTACCGAATTATGAGACAAGTGCTTACAATACAGTACATGAGCAAAAAGTGAATATAACCTTTACCATTTCTCAAGTAATTCTCCAACAATTCAAGGTGATAAGGCTCGGTCTAATATATACATATATTTCTAAATCAATTTCAATTAATTAAGCCAATGAGTTTAAATAATTCAAATATTACATGATAAAGTTCTAAGTCTACCCGGACATAAATATGCTTTAGCTACGTACGGACTCTCGTCACCTCGTGTGTACGTAGCACCTACAACTAGTAGCACATAACAATTACATTACCTAGGGGGTAGTTTCCCCCTCACAAGGATACACATGAGACTTACTTTGCTCCAAAATTCTATAACCATCTCCAACGCCTCTCTAACACCTCAACTCAAAGCCAAACGTTCCGAAACTAGTCAAACAACATGCAAATCAATTAAAATATACTATAATGCGTATAATTTAATAATTTATAATAATTCTCAACCTCGCTCGAAAAGTCAACAAAGTCAACCCTCAGGCCCATGTGCTCGGATTTCAAAAATTTCAATTTTCGAAGATAAACTTTACCCATAACATGACGAACTCAAATATATAATTTATTCTCAATTCCACGTCAATTTTGTGGTCAACATCAATAAATACCATATTCTAGGTTTTTCTCTTAAAATCCCACAATTTCTATAAATATTCATGTTTTAATCCTCATATAAACCATTTATTTAACTCACAAGGTGTAGAAATCACTTACCTAAAGTCTGATGATGAAAATGGCACTCCAAAATCGCCCCAAAGTCGGCTCCCACAGATGGAATGACGTGAAAATGAGCCAAACTCCTGAAATATAGCTTTTACCCAGATATTTACCCTTCGCAATCGTGGAAAATTCTTTGTGATCGCGAAACACAACTTTCTCAGCTTAAAATTGTCTTTCGCGATTGCGAAGAACCATTTGTCCAATTTCTCCGGACAGCCTCTAGTATAATAGTCATACTGTTTTGTACGAAACTTCAAATGAAAAATGATTTGACATTCTAGAAAATAGACACCAAATACTACAACTTTTGTTTTTGGGTAATCTCCAAATTCCTTATAGATTGCAAGATATAAGCTTCCAAAGTGAGTCCTGTGCAGGAGAAATTTCTTATTCGTGAACGCGAATCTGCCTCCGCGAACACAATTCACAGACCCCTTTCTCCCATTTTTCTCTTTTTGAACACGATCCAATGTCTGCGATCGCGATGCACATTGGTGTAGCAAAAAAACCAAAAATTAAAAATGGCATAAAAATTGTTTGAAACCATCCCGAAACTCACTCGAGCCCCTCGGGACCCTGTCCGAACATACCAACAAGTCCCAAAACATGACACGAGCCTGCTCGAGTCCTCAGATCACACCAAACATCATCCAAACTACAAATTGACGATCAAAATCCTTTTTTTAAGTTTCAAACATCCAAACTTCGATGAACCCGTCCGAATCATACTTAAACATTTCGGAATGACGCCAAACTTTACGTACAAGTTATAAATCACGATACAAACCTATTCCAAGGCTCGGAATCCCAAACAGACACTGATAACACCAAAATTCACTTCAAATCAAATTTTAGAAATTCTTAAACTTTCCAAATGCTAACTTTCCATAATAGGCACCGAAATGCTCCCGGACCACCCGATACTCAATCCGAATATACGCCCAAGTCCGAAATAATCATACAACCTATTGGAACTTTCAAATCCCAATTCTGAGGTCGTTTACTCATAAGTCAAACCTCAGTCAATTCTTCCAACTTAAAGCTTCCGAAATTAGAACTTTCCATCTGAATCAACTCTAAACTTCATTAAATTCGATTCCGACTACGTGTACAAGTCATAAAACATGAAGCGAAGATACTCAAGGCCTCAAACTGACAAACGACATGCTAGAGCTCAAAACGACCGGTCGAGTCTTTATATTCTCCCTCACTTAAGCATATGTTCGTCCTCAAACGTGCCAAGAACTGTTTTGGAGTTGTCCAAAATCATTGATTAACACATCGTGCACCTACCCGTGTCACCACAACCCATGTGAGCACATTAGCTTGAGCCAGACTGAAAATCCTCCGTATAACCTTGACTAACAAGCCTTAAAACCAAATTCCAACATCCGGAATTCTCCACGAGACCCGATTCTAACATATCAACACCACATCAATTCCTACACACTGTACCAAAACTAATCATGCACCTATGCTGAAATCACACGATGCACTACATAATTCGTCTGCCCATAATAACATCCTCCGACCACAATAGCTGAAATTCCACGAAATCGATGCTCGCAATACACCTCAGGATGCATATAAGCCATGTTTCAACTCACGCAATGTCGCAACGATGAAAGAGATGAATTGAAATTTATTACCACCTGCCGAATAAATAAATCATAGGGGTCTCTCCACCTGAAAAGAATCATTACCTCATTCTGAATTGAATAATGATATTTTCACTTTAATATACCTTATATAAATCCGATCGCACTAATCTTAGGTCCAATAACCTCATCTCTCCCAATACAAGCTGTTCGGGCAATAAGCCACCTCAAACACCGTCTAAAATCTCATACTGCACCATCTAAGCTCTAACTAGCTACAACTCGAATGTGACCCATAGGGAAGAACGAACTCTGGCAAAGAACCATCCAATACGCGTAACGAATAAATTGGCCAAACAGATGCTATGGCTCTATCTTAGAGATGGGAAACAAGGTACACAAAATAAGTATATGAAATCGTACTTAACATCTAACTGTTGCGGCGTGCAACTCGATCTAAATATGACACTGTTGCGGCATGAAAATCAATCCAATCATAACATCATCGCGGCGTGCAACCCGATCCACATAACATACCCATGGCATGCCACCCTATCCAAACAATATACCCGTGGTAACGTGCTACCCGATCCACTCATAAAATTCAATAAGGAAATACCCATAAAGCCGAAATGATTATACTTACAAAATGCTCGAATATCGACCACAAGCACGCCAAGTACAGCCCTGGGGAGATTGATAGTGCCATACACTATAAAAACTTAGGCACGACTAAGGTGAAATAAATGACCTGCATCTCGAGAGCCATCTTGCTCATATAACACCACAGGCTACATGGGATCACAACACACGTGCGAATAATCAAGCCGTCTCACAACCCACCTGGCACAATACAGTATTACATGGAATAGTTGACGATGGGTATAACATCTAACGCCCGAAGACTCCTCGGTAATAAATGCTATGCCGAATGAACACATGCGACCTGATATAGAGCACAAGCTCACATTAGACCCACTAACGGACCTCAAACCGATTCTGATCATACCATACTGGGCCACAACCTTCCAATAATCCACAATGGCCCTATTCATGACACAACGAGCAACCGTCCAATTTGGAACAAACACCCACAGTCTACAACCAAAGGAATAGAGTTCCTTCTAGGAATAAACTCTCACATTGGTGATAGTACCATAATCTCCATACTTGATTTCAATCTTTAACAATCAAGTGACCAACATGTTACACTTATACGATCTCCTCGTGGGATATACCCCATAATCGTCCGCATCAGGTAGTTAAATCCGAACATTAATGGCCATTGACCATGCTATTTCCACAGTTCTAGTCAAGCATCCGTAAATCAATACGCGATGCCTCTTACCCAGGGCACCATTCTCAGGTGATACTAAGATAATGCTAGCTTACTCTAAACATATGAAATTTCCCCTCGCTCCTCCGAGCTCGTGACATTCTTGCCAATACCGAACCGCAACCTTGATCCTTCACTTCCAATACCCATGCCGCTACGCGAGAGTACAAGAATTCATCATAACTCTTGAACCAATAGTAGAATAAGCACTTCATTGGCTAGGAACATTTCACTTAACTCATTTTTAGAAGAACCATTGCAACAGTCAATTGAATCCCCATAACCGCAGAAAATACAAACCTCAAGTCGTGGTCTAAACCGTCATAACTCTTTCAGAATCCATTTACACATAACAAGGCCATTAGAATAAAATACCTCCTAAATCAACTAAATTATGGTGGCTTTCAAGCCCTCACGTACAACCACTTGTATAACTTAATGCGCTGAAGGAACTGATCATTGCCACAATTATGCTGATTCAAACCATTACCAACTAACCCAACTTCCTCAAATTTACTCTTGACCTGCCTTAGAAATAATAATAGATCCATTCAAAACATAACGAACTCAATCAATACTCATCCCGTGTGACCCAAATCACGAGACCACATTATCTCAATACCTACTGCAAAAACTCGATCCTTAACCACACAGCGGACCCAAAATCCTCAGACACCGTGCTTACATCCTTGAACCCATTAGAGCCATTATTGAGAGTCACCTACTCTGACCTGGCCCAGAGTATAATCAAACTCCAACGCTCTGTTAGCACATGAACACTTCCGAAGAAGAAACCGAATAAATTCTTTTCCTTGTACATCACCTTCGCAAGAAGCATAATATAACACACATTCATCAAGTTATTTGCTCGAATTACCCCTGATGTTTTCTTTTCTTAGTCATAAATAATACACAAATGCATCGATAACCAGAAACCGTACAAACAGACAACCACATGATCCAATTATAGGAAGTAGGCTCCCTCACTTAGCTTTAAGCTACAAACACATAAATCTAGAATCCACAAAGATTCCTCCTTCCCAATTACTATGATCTCGCACCATTAACTCATCAAACCTCTCAAAATCTCTTGTTAAACTCTTCCTAAACATCACGAATTATCAGCCACAATTGACTGTTCGACCTCCCATTAGGTAGTAAGTAGAACTCCTCGTAGAAGCTTTATCAGAAATCATGCAACTGCTAACCTGCTCATAGGAGATAACACACCTGTGGAATTTCCATATCGATATATTCCCACGACATTGCACTGGGTACAACTACTACGAAATCAATAAACCCTCCTGAGCCCATGCTCGTCCACCTGTTGTACAAGTCTGTACATTCCCCATTGACATCAACTGAAAGTCCAACATACATTCCAAACTCAAAATCATGTTGCATCCAAAATGATAATCAAGTTTTCACACCCCTCTGATCGGGTCCATCCCTACACCACTACAGAGTAGCAAGAGCGGTCGATGAAGCTTTTACCCGAGAAAGTCGGGATCGAATCCACAGGGAGCTAATATAATGTTTGGAGTTGTATTCCTATCTAATCTAGAATTTTGTAATGCTCTTGATTACACTTCCAATCATTCTTGTTTGTTTGTTACTTCTAATTTTTATACTAATGATGCACGATATTAAGCTAAGTAGATATTTTTGTAGGGTTTTCTAAATGGGTAAAGAGGAACTAGTGAAGTGACTTACTCCTAGGTGAGTATCTAACGGGATCTAGAATTTTGGGCAATAATGTTATAGTTGGGATCGTGATATAGCTGATGCACGAAGCTACTCACTCTACACCTCTCAGTAGTAAGAGTGACTTTGTCCTAATTGGATTTCTCAAGCCCAA